>NW_005199045.1:430964-442754 GCF_000372725.1 Emiliania huxleyi CCMP1516
GGGGGTGGGGTGGGTTGGGCGGCGGGGGTCCGCGGGGGCGGCCCCTGTGGTTGTGGTGGCGGGCTTCGCGGTGGTGTGTTTGGCGGGGCTCCGGGGGGTGGATGGGTGGTGGTGGTGGTGGTGGTGGTTTGTGTGTGTGTGTGTGTGTGTGTGTGTGTGTGTGTGTGTGTGTGTGTGTGTGTTTCTTTGGTGGGGGGGGGGGGGGGGGGGCTTGCCGAGTAGGAGGGAGCCGAGCGAATTGAGGGCGGAGAGGGAGATGAGGGTGCCGAACGCGAAGCAAAGGATTGAGCCGAGCAGCCGCTGCCGATAGCTGAGGCCGGGGCAGCAGCTACACGCCTTGAGCCTCTCGAACGCTGTCTCGGGTTCGCGCGGCTTGTTGCCTACGGGGTGCGTCGCGGGTGTGTCACGGGCGGGTCAGCGGGAGGGGCCGCACCAAAGGTCTACTCGGCCTCCGAGGTACCCGCTCGGGTCGAGGGCAGTGAGGCCGGAGCCAAGGCTCGAGCCCATGCCGTGCAAGCTGTCTTGCAGGCCTCGCACCTTGTCCCAGCTGTTGCCGCCCATCGCCTGACGCGTTGTGGCGCACTGAAGACGGTGTGAAAAACGAGGCTGCGGCAGCGGTGGTCCGGGCCGCGCTAAGTTTGGCTTGCCTCTGCCTGCGACGACGGCACGAGCCTCTCCTGCTCGGACGCGCGGCCGGCCTGATGCAGACCGAGCCGCGCGAGGAAGCCTACGTGTGGCCTCGCAAGCTCAGACGCCGTGCAAACCGTGGAGCCCTCGCACCGAGTCGCTCGAGAGTGCCCGTCTGCCGGAGCTCCTCGCCGCCCGACTCGGAGCCGTCGTCGGATGCCTTCGGGTCGGAGAGCTTCGCGCTCGTCGCCGTGAGGCTAGCCGCCTACCCAAAGAGCGACGTCGATCAGAACTCAAAGGCGCGGTGCAGCCGGCTAGTGCGAGGAAGAGCCTGCAGCGAGGACGAGCCCGCCTCGACAGTGGAGCGCACCGACTCCTTAGCTGCCTGTGTGAGGGAGGAGCAAGCGGAGACGATCGAGCCGGCCTCGAGCTTGGAGAGGTCGATGCTCGCCATCGAGTCGCCCGCCGCACGCACGCGGTCCACCCCGCTCGTGAGCCCGCTCGCCATCGTCGTGAATCCGTCGCTGCCCACGCTCGCGCCCGCTGCCGCCATCTCCGCCGCCGCCGCTTTTGCCCGGTCCTGAGCACTACTGAGGCTTTCGAGCGCCGAGTCGGCCGCCATCGAGGCCATGAACCTGAAGGAGTCCATCCTCAGCGCCAAAAAGGTGAACACACAGAGGGTTTTTGCAGCGATCTACACTTGGTTCCACACTTGCTTCCACACTTTTCGCAAGTGTGGAGGGCCAGTCGAAAGTGTAGACCGTTGGCGACCCGACAGATCGGGGCCGAAAGTGTAGAACCGTTGCACACTCATGAGCACGACGCCCGAGGCGCAGGTGACGTCGGCGTCCTCGCCCCAGACCCCTCCCACGCCCCTCTGCTGACGGCCGCCTCGCCTCGCCCCCTCCTCAGGCCGCGACCGCGGCGCAACCCGCGCCCACCCCTGCGGCCGCCACCAACGGCAAGGCCGAGAAGGAGGTGAAGCAAATGAAGTGGACCTACGAGCGCGACGTGGCTCTCTTGACGCAAGTCGCCGCCGCCGGCCCGCTCGCCTGGCTGACGTCCAAGATGGGCTACTCCGGCGACCCCGAGCGCACGTACAACCAGGGCGCGGTCTGGGACAAGGCCGGCGAGGGCATCATCCCGCAGATCAAAACGCACGAGGCCTTCGCTGGCGTCACCACCTTCCCCGCGACGACCGCCTTCATCGTCCACACGAAGCGAGTCGTGCAAAGCAAGGCCAACCTCTACAAGTCGGGCGGCGAGCAGGCCGAGGACGCGCCGGCAGGCAGCCTGGGCACCAAGAACGAGGAGCTCTCCGATCTGGACCAGGTGATGCGCCACCGCCTCCCCTCACCCCCCTTCCCACTCCCTTCGCCCGCCCCCCTCCCTCCCCTCCCCTCTCCTCCCTCTGCCCACTCCGCGCCTTTCACTCGCACGCAGCTCATCATTGAGGTCGGCACGGCGATGGAGGAGACGGAGAGGATCGGGTGCGCAAACAAGGAGGGCAAGGCTCAGGCGGACGCCGACGTCGGCAAGGGAGCGCAGGCTCGCGAACGCCCCGGGGGTAGGGGGATTGAGGGGGCTAGGCTCGCCGCCTCGTTGACGCCCTGCACCCCCCCCCCCCCCCTCCTGCCTGCTCCCCCCTGCAGGCGATGCAGGACGCGCTCGCGAAGCGCACGTACCCCAAAGACGGCGACACCGGCAAGAAGGGGAAGAAGAAGAAGAGAGCCGGGCTCAGACTTAGACGCTGGAAGGCCGGGGGCCATGAACTTAGACGACATAAGGCCAACTCCGGGTAAAACCCGGGTATACCTGCAAAAGTCCAGGTTTACCCGAAAAATACCTGGACGCGGTCCCGACCAGCGTGTGCCGCGCACGACGCCATATCGCCGTCTCCCAGGGCCAGTGCGCTACTTGCGGCGCGCAACGCCTGCTCAAGTACGCGCACCGTACCATGTGCTGCCGCTATGCGTGCCTTAAGGCGGCTGCGGCGAAGCGGCGGGCGCGGCATGCCGATGGCAGTGCGGACGATGCGGTTGCGATGTGTTCTGCTTCAAGATCGTGGCGGTGCTTGGCATGCACTTCTGCGATCCCAATCAGCTCATCGCAACGAAGCAGCGCAACAAGCTGGCTGCTGCCAACAAGGCCCTATAGCATACACAGGCTTCTCTGACATGCGTTTGTTTGAGCTTGAGGCTATTTGTGAGAACTATTTGGCTAGATGTCGCCGAAGTGCGCTCAAGAAGCAGCAACGAGAATCGGAAGAGGAGGATGCTGAGGCGGCGATTGCTGAGCATGAGGAGGATCGATCGCCCGCCGCGCAGGCGAAGAAAAATTGGGCGCCAGCGCCGTATATCGCGTGCCATGGCCGACTTAGCCGGTGTAAGAGGCTCCCGCTGATCTTAGACCGCGTAAGCACTCCAGCGTGGCTAGCCACACTTAGACCCGTTAAGCCGCGAGGCTCAGAACTTAGACTACTACCCAACCAGTTGTGTGTGTGTGCCTGAGCCTGTCCCTGTCCGAGGGCGAGGCCCTGTGCGTCTCGTGCGTGCCGTGTGTGTGTGAGTGTGCCTCGAGTGTCGTGTGTGTCACGGGGTGTCCGCACAGTCCGGAGTCTTTGTGTGTCTGGACTCTGGTGAGTGGTGTCTGACCGCTGCGTGACCCTGTGAGCTGTGAATCAGCAGGCTGTGTGTGTGCGTTGGGGGTTTCTCGTTTAAAAAAAAATTCGCGTGCCGCCGCGCGGGTCCTTGAAACGGGTCAGCGTGAGACAACGAGCCAGCGCGCCAATGGTCGACGGAACCTCGAGGGGACGAGGCCGCCGCGACGCAAGATGCATCCATCTATCCCGCCTCCGCGCCGGCGGCACTGCCCTCGGCTTTAGCGCAGGGAGGAGGCACGGCACGATGCAAGCGTGGCGCCCGGTAGTGGGAGGCGCCTCACTCCTTCTTGCGGAGGTCGGCGACCTCCCCCTGCAGCTTCTGGTAGAGCTCGACCAGCTGGTTGTTTCGCTCCGTCAACGCAGCCACACGATCCGCCAGCGCCGCGACCGCAGCCTCACTGCTGGCGGGGACAGCGACGGCTGGTTCGGGGGTGGCTGGTACGGCGCCGGCGGAGGTGGCGGGGGTGGCGGTGACGGGGGTGGCAGTGACAGGGGTGGCTGGGACGGGAGTGGCGACGGGAGTGACGGAGACTGGCGTGGCAAGGACGGCCGCTACCGCTGGGACGCTGGGCATCCCAGCGGCAGGGACGGCAGAGACGGCGGGGACGGCGGGCGCTGGCTTGGGGGCCGCCGCCGCTTTGGGCTTGATGGCCACGGCGGCGGTTGCCGAGACCGGGCGTCCCGCCAAGGGCTTGGGGGCGGGAGTTGGCACTGTGGCAACGGGTGCCGATGCAAAGCGCCCGCCGAAGGGCTGGCTTGCAGCCTGCACCGAAGTGGGCGACCGCGCCGTGGGGGTGACAACACCGGCAGCGGCGGGCGCCGCAGCGGCGGGCGCCGCAAAGCCCTTGCGCCCCTTCCGCGCAGCCTCTTTGGTCCCCATGCGGCCGAAGGCCGGCGCTGGTGGGGACGGGCGCTGGGGCTCGTTGGAGTAGAGCGGCGAGGCCTCCCCAAATAGCCAGCCCACGGGCGAATCCTGGAGGTTCTCGAGGCCGCCGCTGAAGATTTGCGCCGCGCTGCGGCGCAGGAAGCCAGCCCGCGCGCTCGCCGCGCCTCCGGCGGGCGTCCCGGCGGCGGCGGCGCTGGCCGCCGACTCCCCCTCGAGCAGAGAAACAAGCGTGTTGACAAACAGGATGATGAAGGCCGCGCCGGCCACGACGCCCCCAAAGACGACCAGGGGGTCGGCGAGGCCAAACGACCCCGCGGCAGCCGCCGGCTCGGCGAGATCGGAGAAGCCAGCCGATGCTGAGGCGAGCGGTGCGACGGCTGCGGTTCCCTCGTAGGCCGGCGGCGGCGCGGCCGCAGCGTTGGCAACCTGCGACGCGATATCGGCGACGTCGAGCGCGTCCAGCATGCTCGGCGAGCCAAGCCGCGTCGCGACGCGGGGCACGGATCGCGCGAGGAGGCAAGGGGCCCGCATTGGGGATCTGTCGGGATCGTGAAGAACTTGGGTTCGCCTCCTGTGCGTCCCGGGGTGCCGCCGACCTTCCGCGCTCGCCCCTTCTTCGTTTCGCCGGCATTGCAAAAGTGATACCAACATACCACCACCGGGGGCGCGGCGGGGGGGGGGGGGGGGGGGCTCGGCAAAGCGAGAGCAGGCCAGGAGACAGATCACCCAGCTTGACTTCCCTTCGACCCGGATACCGATGACTACGATTCCGATGGCAGCAGCGGCGAGGAGGACTCTTAGGCGGCTGCAGCCAAGCTTGAGCGGCTATCCGAGCGGTTCAGCAACAACTGGGCCGCTCAGCAGACATGCTGGAGGCGGGAGCGCCTCGCACAAGCATGGCAAAGCGGGCTGCTGCTGCCGTTGCGTGGGATCAGAAGCGGTGCCCGGCGTGACGCGGAGAGTTCGAGCGCGTCATGGCAATGCGCGAGCGAGACGAGCTCGACTACTTCTCGCAGTCGCCGCACGCCGGCACCAAGATCCTCCCCGTGGACACTGCGTGAGGCCAAGCACCTTGAGGCGGACGCGGTCCGCACGCTCGGCGTCAACGAGCTGAACATGTACGAGCCTACTTCTCTGGCTTCGCTCCATTCACGGGCAGCCTCGTCGAAGCCAGCGCATACTTCCGAGGTGGCCAGTGCGACAAGGATCTTAGGGACCCCTAGGCTTAAAAGGGTGGGCCCTGGGGCGCCTGCGGCTTAAACGGCTCAAAACCTGCCTAGGCAGGTTTTAAGAGCTGCTGGGCCGCCGAATCATTAAACGGCCTTAAACGCTTAAAAGGTGCGGGAGAGCTCCCGAGGTCGATGGCGTCCGGAAGAGGCTCCGACCCGGAAGACGCCGGAGCCCGGGAAGCTGGCTACAGTCAGCTAGCACGCGTCCCCTATGTGAGTCTCTATGGGCTCCTGCCAGTGCACCAGACTTACAGATGTGTCTTCAGAGGCGGGTTTGTGCCACCTAATAACGGCAGTATTGGAGAAAACGCTAAACGGCGCGGAACCCAGCGACGCGTGCTGGTGAGGCCGATTTTCTTGAACGGTCTTAAAAGAGGACCCCCCCTGCCTGCAATCTCTTAAATGGTAATTGAAGCCCCCAAACCTCCTCACTTCTTAAAAGCTCTTTAAAAAATCCGGCCCTCAGAACCCTAGGGGTCCCCTAAGACAAGGATTGGCTCAGCGACGAGCCATGCTGGCTCGTCGCAGGCAGCGAGCTCGAAGACCCGCTCGGAGCTTCGCCGAGCCCGGCGGGCCCGCCCGCACGCCCCCGGCCGCGACATGGAAGACAAGCTTCCTGGCGTCTCTAGCCAGCGCTCACATGCCAAAAGGCACCTCGCAGCGCGCGAGACGTGACCGGAGCGGTACCGCCTCGGCGCCGCGAGAGCAGCCGGTCGGCGTGGGCACCAAGCGCGCGGCCGCCGGGCGCCTTCGCACCGGCAGGGGCGCCGCGGCAGCAGAGATCCCTCCACCCACCATTAATTACCGTTTTTTGGCGGTACAGCTCGGACTTTCTCTCACGAGAAGAAGACTCGCACGACTCGCGCCTCGCTGTCAGCCTATGCTCACCTGACTGTGTGTCACAGTGATTTTGATAAAGAGTTTAAGACTGATATTAAGAGAAAAAGAAACGACGGACCGCTCAAGGGACCATTGGGTTTGTACTGGTAGGTAGGTAGAAAGGTGAAGAACAGCCAGGCTCGGACTGGACACCAACGCGGTATGGGTGGACGCTAGACAGATGATGACGACACGCACGAGCGACACACAGACACAAACAGGCTCACAAGACACACAGCCAGCTGGCTGCCACACACCCTGAGTAGGCGTACACATAACTCAGGGCTTTCTACTATTAACAACGAAGGCGCTCTCAAAAGAAACTGGCCGCTTTACTGTCGGCCAAGTCGCGCGAAAACAACATTTATATATATGCTGACCGCCGCTCCGCTCGCAGCGCGCTCTGCCATCGCGCTGTGCTCTTTGGCTGCGGCCGGGCGTGGTCATTTGGGCGTGGTCATCCGGGCCGCAAACCTGACGGATCCTGGCGACTGCGAGGCGCTCTGCTGCGTGCGCAAGCCCGTCGAGTTTGTCGTCGAGCAGGGCTCAAAGGGCTTCCTGGGCCAGGTGGCGGTTCTCGAGCCAGAGGTGGCGCGGAGGCGGCGCGTGCAGGCGCGGCTCGGCTCGGCCATTCGAGACAAGGCGAGGGTGCTGATCGCAGCCGACGCCGGCGCCGCGGAGCTGGCCGTGATTGGGACGGTGGACTGCGTCGCGCTGCCCGCCGGCAAGGGCCGGCGCGCCATGGGGCCCGAGCTTCCGCAGCGGCTGCTCATCCGCAACCTCTGGGTCGCCGAAGCTTTCCGCCGGCAGGGCATCGGCCGGCGGCTGATGGACGCCGCCGAGGAGCTGGCAGCCGAGATGCACATCGAGTTTTTGAGCCTCGACGTGCTTGCGGACAACGAGCCGGCGCGGCGGCTGTACGAGGGCCTCGGCTTCACCGACCTGGAGCCGCCGCCGGTGCCCGTGCCCAACTGGCTGCGCGGCGCGCTGTCACTGGGCAAGGCGCTGGCGCCCCCGGGTGTCACGGCAGAGGGGTAAGGTAAGGTAAGGTAAGGTAAACGTCTCCACACACACAAAGTGGTGGGGCAAGGGGGGGCGACCCTCGCATCTCCACGCCCGGGACACGGGCAGGAGCCCCACGGCATTCAAAGTGCAAGCACCGGCCCGGTGCCGTGGGTGAGCAACCTGCACCCCCCACTCCTACTCCTATAACACAACCCCCACAGCGTGGTCGTCTACGTGTTCAGAAACACCAAGCAGCGAGGCGAGGGTGAAGGGGTAAGGGGCTGTGTGGGGCTATCTGTGACCATCTAGCCTGGGGGGTAGCAGGAGGGGGGGGCAGAGGGTAAGATATGGGTGAGGCCAGCTACAAGTCGGACGCCCTCCCGTCGTCGGAATAATCCTCGGAGCGGTCAGCGTCCTCGTCGTCGTCCTCGGTCTGCATCGCGTCGCCAGCCGTGAACCTGAACACGGCGTCGGCCGGCGCCGAGGCGCCGGCGGCCGTCATCAGGTGCATGACTATGCGGTCGCGGTATGCCGCATCGATCTCTCCGTGCTCGGCCAGCTCTTTCGCGAGCCAGTCCGAGGCGACGGTCGTCGCCACGGTCCCCTGGGGAACTGTGGCGTACACCTTGCTGGGGCCGCGTCGATACCCGTCGTCCCTCTCCGGGGGCAGCGAGTATTCGACCCCCATTTTGGACCCGGCCTGGCTGCGCGCCTGCGCAGCTGCAGACCGCAGCCCGGCCATCACGTACTGGATGTTCTCGCGCAGCTGCGCCCGCGGGGCCTCCGCGCGCTCGGCCTCGCTCGCGGCGCGCTCGCCAGCCTCCGTCGCCCGGCGCGCCTTCTGCCGGTCCTTCTTGGCCTTGCGTGCCGCGGCTCGAGCCGCGAGCTGCTCCTTGGTGGGCTCCTTCTTCTTCGGCGCGGTGCGCTCGATGTACGAGCGCTCCGCCGCCTGCACCGACTCGCGGTCGCCCGCGGCCTTCTCGTGCTTCAGGTCGACCTCGATGGTCGCGTAGCCAGGCCTTATCACCCTGACACAAGACGCACCGAACAGCCTTGCGACACTCACCGCGTCCTCCAGTTGCGCGCGATCGGAGCTATTCCAGCGTCCGCTGCGCATCCCCGGCGGCACGACGGTGGCCGGCGCTTGCGCGCCAGCCCCGTCCGCCGCCGGGTCCGCGGCCGCGGTCCCTGTCATAGCTACGCGCGCCATGGAGAACGGCGGGCACTTGCAGAGGGGTCCACTGAGATGCGCCCGATGTGAAAGAGGCGGTGCGCTAGTGTCGGCTGAAATCCTCAACGTTGTTCAAGTGTTCACCATGCTGTGGCGTGCACGTGCGACGTGGCCCCGTGGCGGTGTGGCTGTGGGCGTCTCAATATCGATAAAATAAAAGGCTCCGCATGGGTACAATGGAGGAAATTTAAGTTTCCACAGTAAGAAAGAAATAAAACAGACAAGCCAAGGGAGAGAAGGGGAAAATAAAGAAATCAAGCTGACAACCCAAGGGAGGGATGGGAGGACGGCACGCCGCCACCACACAGGGATTTTAAGGTGCGGAGTGTGGTGCGCTAGCCGTCGCCCACCCTTGGGCGTCCGCCTCTTCCTATCTCTCTTCGCAGTCTCTCGCCGATTCTCGCTGCAACCTTCATGCCACCTCGCGGTCGTCCCACTCTCGTCGTTCTCTTTCTTGTCGCTTCCTCCTCTGTCGCGTCGCTCTCGTCTGCCTCGTTCAGCGACGCCGCCCTGCCGCGAAAATTCTTTTCGCACCCCAAAGGGCATCGAGGCTGGACATGACTGGTGAGCCACGTAGCGCCGCGCCGGCGCCGCCCGTCGCGCCGCCATGGGCAGTGAGTCGAGACGTCGTTGGAGCGACGCGCCCCCGGCGTCAGCGCTCCGGGCTCCGCTGCATCGCTCCGCATGCGCGGCCGGCCTTGCGTGACCGCGCTCTCTCTGCGCAGCCTCTCTCTGTCTGAACCTCTGCCCCCGCCCCCCCCCCGCGACGTACAGAGGAGACAAAGACCATTGTGACGGAAGACGGCACCGTCGAAACTAACTACGATGAGGGTGCGCATCCGCCCGCGGCGGTGGCCCTCCGGCACTCGGCCAGCCGCTGAGAGACGGCCGCACCCACCCTGCAGTCATCGAGAGCTTCGATGACATGGGCCTCAAGGAGGACCTCCTCCGCGGCATCTACGCCTACGGCTTTGAGAAGCCGTCGGCGATCCAGCAGCGCGCCATCAAGCCGCTCATCATGATGCGCGACACAATCGCGCAGGCGCAGTCGGGCACGGGCAAGACGGCCACCTTCACCATCGGCCTGCTCCAGAACATCGACATCGCCAACCGCGACTGCCAGGCGCTGATCCTCGCGCCGACGCGCGAGCTCGCCACGCAGATCGTCAAGGTCGTTATGGCCATCGGCGATTACCTCGGCATCACCACCATGGTGCGCCCTGTGCGAGAAGCCGCCCGGTGCAGGCGCCGGCTCGCCTCCAGGGCCTCCGTTCGCGCCCCGCTAGGCGTGCATCGGCGGCACCAACGTGCGCGAGGACATGAGCAAGCTGCAGAACGGCGTGCAGCTGGTGGTCGGTGCGCCCGCGGTTGGGTGGGGAGAGGGCGGCGACGCTTGGGCTGTCCCCAGCGGAGCGCTCCGCTGGGAAGGGAGGGGGGGGGGAGCGATCGGAGGGGAGGTGCGATCGAGCCCACCCGCCCTCCGCTCCAGGCACGCCGGGCCGTGTGTTCGACATGATCAACCGGCGCGCGCTCCGCGTCGACTACATCCAGTACTTCGTCCTCGACGAGGCGGACGAGATGCTCTCGCGCGGCTTCAAGGATCAGATCTACGACGTCTTCCAGAAGCTGCCGCCGACGGTGCACGTCGGCCTCTTCTCGGCCACCATGCCGACGGACGTGCTCGAGCTGACCACCAAGTTCATGCGCGACCCGATCCGCATTCTGGTGAAGCGCGACGAGCTGACGCTCGACGGCATCAAGCAGTTCTACGTCATGGTCGAGCGGGAGGAGTGGAAGCTCGACACGCTCTGCGACCTTTACGAGACGCTGACCATCACGCAGGCGATGATCTTTGTCAACACGCGCCGCAAGGTCGAGTGGCTGACGGAGAAGATGCACGCGCGCGACTTCACGTGCTCGGCGCGTCTGCCCGATGCCACGCTTACCGCCCTCTCCTTCGCCTCACTCCTCGCCTGGCCTCCCCCCCCCTCCCCCCCCCCCGCGCGCGCGCGCGCGCGCCTCGACCCCCCCACCCCCCGTCCTCACTAATTGCCGCAGGCCATCCACGCCGACTTGGACCAGAAGGAGCGCGAGGTCATCATGCGGGAGTTCCGCTCGGGCAGCAGCCGCGTGCTCATCACCACCGATGTGCTCGCACGAGGCATCGATGTGCAGCAGGCGCAGCTGCGCGCCAGCGCTCCCCCCACTCCACTTTTCCGGGCGCCTTGAAGACCACTGCTGAGAACGTAGGTCTCGCTCGTCATCAACTACGATTTGCCGACGAACCGCGAGAACTACATCCACCGCATCGGTAGGGGCGGCCGGTTTGGTCGCAAGGGTGTCGCCATCAACTTCCTCACAAACGACGACGTGCGCACGCTGAGGGAGATCGAGCAGTTTTACAACACGCAGATTGACGAGATGCCAATGAACGTGGCCGACCTTATCTAATGTGGGGGCCGGCGGCGGCCTAGGACCGCCCACCCCCAAGCACGCTGGCCGCTTCTCTCTCCGCGCATCGCAAGACCCAGTGTGGCCGTTTGCCGCGCGCAGAGCCGCTCCTGCGCGAAGCGCGGGTGGCTCGTACAGCAAACAGCGCACTTCTCGCGGTCGCTCCGCGCACACCTACAGCCGCGCTGTGCATGCCACCCGCACCCCCCCTTGTGTCTGTTTTGTCCTGTGACGCTGCGGTCGTGTAGCGGGGTCTTCGAAGGAGCTTTCCGCGAGATCACCATGCTCTAACCTCTCTATGCCGAGACGCGAGAGACTCGAGAGCGAACTGCGGCAATACTCACAAACGCTCGGCCCGGCGTCTCTCAGCGAACACCGCGCGCTTGGGGCGTTGGGCGGTGCTTCCGATGGCGATGTGCCCGAGCGTGTGGCCATCCGCACACCGCAGGACGGGCGTATGACTATGAGTGTGCGACGTATGTGGCGCAGAGAGATTTTTCATGGCGGATTGCGGGGAGAAGGAAGTGCTCAGAAGAGGTCATACGGTACATTGATGCACATAGAGGTCATCGAGCACCGCCTGTCTGCTGCTCTCGGTTCTCTCGCGCGCGCGCCCGCCCCGCACACACTGCATCGGCGCCGGGAAACGACCGCCGGCGCGTCGTTAAGGATCACCATGTCCCACCCCGCTGCCACACTGCAGCTCTCTCTCCGGCGCGCCCAGCCTGCACGCATGGCAATCGCAAACACCTTCTCCCAGCCCGCTGCTGCGCGTCGAGGGGGAAACCCTGCCGAACCCCGGACCCCCCCCCCCCCCCCC
>NW_005199045.1:445304-458795 GCF_000372725.1 Emiliania huxleyi CCMP1516
TCCTTTTTCAGGGGGGGGGGGGGGGGGAGCCTCAATGAGGCCCGACTTGGCGGCCAGGCCCCCATCCGTAAGCTTCGTCACGCGCGGCCTGCGAGGGCGACGCGGCGGTGCGTGGTCAGCGCGCGACGTGGAGCATGGCGGAGAAGCGGCGCGGGAGAACGCATAGTCTGGGCGCGAGAGCGCCGCACAGCGGGAGGCGAGGCGGGGACCAACCGTTCGCGGCCCGCGAGGCGGATCCCGAGGACCGCGTCCGTCGTAGGCTTTGACAGCACCACGGATTTGATCTCATTGGGCGCGGGCTCGTACGCCGCCGACTGCGCTGCGACCGGCACTGACGCTGCCGCTGGCCGGGCTGTGGTCGCAATGCCGTTGGCGCGCGGGGGCGCCGGCGCCGGCGCCACCTCCTCCTCCTCCTTGGCCGCCTTTGGCGGGGCCTTCTGCGCGATGGAGGCCCAGCTCATGATGCTCTCCGAGGGAAGCACGAGGCAGAGGGCGGTGAGGAAGAAACACGCGAAGAGTCATTGCGCGCTGAACCTAACCTAGATCTAGCCTCTGGTTCGTGCGTCGCCCATCTCTCTAGATTGTTTTTTATTTATTTATTCATTTAATGCGGTCCTGTTTGCTTGCTCCGAGAAACCCTCCCTCCGGATCTTTGACAAAACTTAGACATTTCTTTTTTCTCATAGTGAAAAAGAGGTTTATGGTAGGGATACTACGGGAACTATGCGGCAATCGACTGGGGGATGGCCCCCAGCACATCCCGCGCAGAGACCCCTCCGCGTAACCGACTTGGTCTTGGACGGGCAATATCAACCATGGTTTGCTGTCGTCGTCTAGGCCAGCGATTCCTCTCCCAGCGAATGCGGAACTTGTGCTCCGAGTTCGCCTTGGTCTCCTCGAGCTGACTGCCACCTTGCAGGCCGGCGGCGTCATGGCCATCGGGAACGCTCTCGACCAAGTTGACAAGGCCATCGGCGTGCACCTGCACTCGCAGCCTACACGGGGTGCTCGTCCACGCATACATGCCCTCACCGCAGCCCTCCTCCCAGAAAGACGCGGGAGTCGTCTCACGCGGCCGCCTGTAAGAACTGGTGCAGAGCACCGCGCCCTGCTGCGCGCATCGCGCCTCAGCCGTTGCGTACTTGACAAACTCACCCGCGTAGAGGCAGTGGTTGCGTCCGATGGTGCTGAGTGGCGTCACGCTGTCGCTGCGGTCGCAGCACATGGGCGCCGCGACAGGAGCCGACGGGTCTGCACACTGGTGGTAGGCAAAGTGCCTCTCCGGCCTCGGCGAATGTTTGGGTCCACTTGTCGGAACGGAGTAGTCTTTGAAGCTGGTGTACCTGCGCCCGTTTGAGAACGTGAGGCGCGCGCATGGTGGCCGGACGTGCTCGTACCACCTCGCAGTACCAGTGACCGGATCGTCGATCCGAACGCTCCGCACGCGGTCGGACAAACACTCCTCCTCGTGGCAAGGCAGCGTCTGCGAAAGCTTCACTTCCGCGGGGAAGGAGCATGCGCCCCAACGCGACGGACGCGCGCAGAGGGCAGCGTGAAGCTGCGACGCGCGGGGGTTTGGGGCGAACCGGCCCAACCGAGAGTCTTGCGTGTACGGATTCGCGTCAAAGGCGGCGCCCTCCGCGCTGATCTCGCCGAGTAGCCGATACACCGCGCCCCTGGCAAGAAAGTGGCGGCGCGGGAGCTCTGCGCAGAGCGGCAGCTGATCGGCCAGATAACCAGCGTCCAGCTTGGATTTTGGGAACTTATCGTGCCATACGGCTTCGACCACCATAGGGTCCAGCTCGTTTCGCGAATCCAAGGTCGAGCCCGCGCTGAAGCCTTGCTCGTCGTGCCCGATTTCGATGTTGGTGCGAGAAGGCGCCGGCGTCAAGCCAGTCCATACCGACGCAAAGGTCATGACGTCGACGTTGTCATACGTCGGTACAGGCCGACCGGCCACGTCCAGCATCTGTGTGCCGTCGCGGTTCAGCCTCCAGAAGCCAATGGTGAAGAGCTGCATGATTTCGCGCGCGAAGTTCTCGTCGGGAAACGTCCGATCAAAAGCGAAGGCCTTGTTGTCCATGTGGGTAAGGTACATGCCCATCAGGGGGCTGAAGGCCACCTCCTTCAGAACGTCGCGGTAGTTGCCAAACGCGTGCCGGACGAAGATGTCGTAGTACGTCGCCCACAGCTCAATCTCGTCATGGCGGCCGAACCCGTCCACGTTGGACACGACCAGAATCTGTATCAGCGCCCACGCCGTTCGCTGTCGAAGCTGGTCCGGCGCCGTGAGTGCCACGTTGGTCCACAACATTGTCGACGCAGCATGCCCCCAAGCCGGGTGGTCGAGCTCCTCCTCGTTGCTTGCCTGCCAGCGCTGACCAGCGGGGATGTTGGTTCGGAGATCAATCATGAAAGGGTAGAGATGCCCCAACTCTGGCCGGTTGGCAGTCTCGCCGGGTGACCCGCAAAATTCAACCTCGCTCGCAACGGTGCGCGCTGTCAACGCGTTCCGGCGCGTTGCCATCTCGAGAGTCTGGACAGAGAAGGGCAGCTCGTCGAACCGGACGACGTCCCCGAAGCGACCGAGAAGTGGGAAGAGCACGCTCTGACCCTTCCAGCGCCACATCGTGTGCGTCGCCGGCAAGGTTAAGGATGCATGTCCAGCTTCCGACGCACGCCTGATGGGATCGCCCAGCTCAGCGTCGGCCGCGGACCAATCTGTCATGTCATACGTGTTGAGGGTGTGCGGGTGCACGTGCTGCCAGCAGCCACCGTCAGCGCTCACCACTGCACCGACTCCTCCAGAGCACCTGCCCCCCGGGCCGACAACATCGCGCACTCTGGGGTTGGACTTGTCGATGGCTCCAGTAATGGCGTTGGCGAGGGCCCATTTGGTGTTCGATGGGACTTGTCCATGGGTGGGCGATGCGCACGCGCCGTCGCTGAGCTTCAGCCAGCGTGCGTGGCCAAAGCAGGGCGATGCCGCGTAAGGAACCTCGAGGCGGAGCCCCGTCATGTAGTGCACGTGGCGCCCACTGAGGTGGTACCACTGTTGCAGCGCCGTGGCGTCCAGCTTGAAGCGGGCGTTCGCGAACTGGCTCGGCGCGCATGCCGGCCGGCGCGAGCAGCCCACGGCGTTGGCAAAGCTCTTGCTCGGGCGTGGGCAAAGCTGCGGTCCCCCATCGAGGACCAAGGAGGGCAGTGTAGCAAGGTGGTCGCCGGTGGCGGGTGCCTCGAGCGTGTTGCCGAGGAGTCGGAGGCGCGCATCGAACTTGTACGTCTTTCCGTTGACCTGGGCGAAAATAGCGCCGCCAACCTGCCTCCCTGCGGCGGTACACTCCTGCTTGTCGGCCAAGGAGCGCAAGATGAGCACGCTCGGCACGCCTGCAAGCGCCTCAAAGCGCGCATCTCGCGCGCCGAAGATGCGAAGATGGCTCACCGGTGACGTCGGCGAAAAATGGATGTCGGGGTTGGGCTCTCTGATGCCGGAGTTGGTGCACATCCTCTGCTGCGCTCCCCTCGCAAGGAGCAGCGTTGCGTCCTGGCCAACGGCAGCCTCCCACACCTCGCAGAGGACGTATGTCGCGACGAGTTGATGGGTGGCGGGGGCGGATTGGCTGGCACGGGCCTCGTGGAACGACGGGACCTCGGTGCGGAGGACGCCGTTAACACGAAGCGAGAGGAGCTTGGGCCGCTCCCGCCACACAGCAAGCGTCTCGAACCGGTCACGCATCGAGAAGGAGAAGCGGTGCCACCGCGACCCTTTCTCACATGCACCGATCACGCCCCCTGCCCGCGAGGCGGTGAGCTGACGGGGATTGGAGCGTTCGCGCAGGTACGTCCTCAAGAGAGTTGGTGGCAGGGCGAGTTGTGAGGCGACCCAAGAAGCAGGACCGGTGACGGCATGCACGCCATACGCCGCCTTGAAGTCGGCGATGGCGGCTCGTGTCGGCCCGAACGTAGCCTGTGTGAGGAGTCGTGAGATCAGCACGTCGGTACCAGCCGGATCATGCGCCACTGCATCGATTCGATACGGGCAGCGGAATGTAGATAGGTCCACCGTACACCGGCCGAGCCTGTTGCATGTAGGATGTAAGGGGTTTGGTGGGAGGCCTTCCCAGGTGTTGCCGTCGTAGCTTCGCGCCACTGCTCTCGATGGGCATCCCGCGCTCTCGCCACCGACTGAACGGAGTGTGAGCAGCGTGCTCGGCGCGGAGCTTGGCAGCCACACTACCGCGCTGTTGCCAACCCACTTGGGATAGCCCGCGAGCGTCTCGACGAGCGGAGGCGGCGAGGGCGGCGAGGGCGGGGGTGGGGGTGGCGGCGCCGGGGGCGAAGGAGGCGGGGGCAACGCCTGCTTCATGTACATGCGAGCCCCCTCGGAACGTTCGGTGCCGGTGCAGGCATCCACAGTGTCGCACGAATACCATAATATGCCATCACGGCCTTGAATGCGTCTCACCACGAGGCCCATGCATTCGGGGGTGCGGTCGCATCTTCGCAGGCACTCGCCCAGCCTCCTCTCGCTAGCCTTGGTCGGCCCCGACTCCCACAAGGGGGGCCAAAACCCGGTGCAGACGATGTCGTTGCCGAGAAAGTAGTACGAAGAGTAGCAGAGGGCATCGCGCTCGTGGCGCGAGTAGTCCGACGGGCAGCCATAGACACCGATGGCCGTGAGAGGCGGTCTCGGTGGAGGCGACGGCGGCGACGGCGGCGGCGGCGGTGGTGGGGAAGGTGGAGGTGGTCCTGGTGGAGGTGGTGGAGGTGGCGATGGTGGCGGCGGTGCAGGCGGCGGCGGCCGTGGCGGCGGTGACAGAGCGCGCTTCATGTACATGCGAACGCCGTTTGCCCAGACCGTTTTCGCGCACTCGCCCTTGATGCCATGGCACTGCACGAGGGGGCCCTGGTTGCCCACTGGGGCGCCAACTTTGACCTCCAGGCCAATGCACTGTGAATCGCGGTCGCACCTTGCGCGGCAAACCGGAAGACGGTTCTCGCCACGGTCGCTCCACATCCGTTGGTTTGGCCTACAAACCCTATCATCGCCGAGAAAATAGTAGCGCGTGCGGCAAAGGGCAGCTCGCTCGTTTGGCGTAGCGTCAGTGGGGCAGGCGTACCAGCCGTGCGGTAGTGAAGGGGGCGGTGAAGGAGGTGGCGGAGGCGACGGCGACGGCGGCGGCGGAGTACTTGCTTCCGGCGCGGGTAGCGGTGGAGGCGGCAATGCTGGTATCGGGGGAGTGGCGCATTCGTTGCAGGCACGGCAGCCCTTCCATCCGCAGATGAAGCTCCACTTTTTTGCGTGCGATTGCGTGTCGCAGTAACCGGCGCAACCGGGTGGCTGCGGCGGGGGCGAGGGCATTGGCGAGGGCGGGGGTGGCAGTGATGGGTGTGGTGATGGCGATGGCGGAGGTGGCGGCGGCAGCTGCGCCGGCGGCGGCGGAAAGCACTCATCGCAGCCGCCGCAGCCGATCCAGCTGCACCGCTGTGGCCATGTGCTCGTCTTGGGCTCGTGGCAGTGCTTGAAGCATGCCTGCGGCTTTGGCGGCGGCGGCGGTGAGGGGTTCAGCGGCGGAGGTGGCGGCGATGGCGGCGGCGGCGGCGATTTCGACGGTGGCGGTATCGGTGGCGGTGATAACGATGGGGGCGCAGGCGGAGGCGGCGGTGATGGCGATGGCGGAGGTGGCGGCGGCAGCTGCGGCGGCGGCGGCGGAAAGCACTCATCGCAGCCGCCGCAGCCGATCCAGCTGCACCGCTGTGGCCACGTGCTCGTCTTGGGCTCGTGGCAGTGCTTGAAGCATGCCTGCGGCTTTGGCGGCGGCGGCGGTGAGGGGAAGCATTCGCTGCAACCAGAGCACCCACCCCAGCTGCACCGTTCCCCCCACGGATGTGTCTTCCTTGCGCAGTAATTTGCGCAGGGCTCTTCCCGCGGCGACGGGGACGAGCTGGTACGCGTTGACGTCGGCGATGACGGCGATAGGGGCGGCGGTGGCGGTGATGACGATGGTGGGGGCGCAGGCGAAGGCGGCGGTGATGGCGATGGCGGAGGTGGCGGCAGCAGCTGCGGCGGCGGCGGCGGAAAGCACTCATCGCAGCCACCGCAGCCGACCCAGCTGCACCGCTGTGGCCACGCGCTCGTCTTGGGCTCATGGCAGTGCTTGGCACACCTGCCGTCGCTCAAGAGAAGGGGAGCAGGCGACAGCGGCAGCGGCGGTGGGAGCGGCTGCGGTGGCGGAGGCGGGAACAAGAGCGGTGGCAGCAAGAGTGACATTGGCACTGGCACCGACGATGCGTGATTCTGCTTGAAGTACACGCGATAGCCGGTCACTCGCCGAGTCTCTGGGCACGAGCTGATGAAGTGGCACGCGAACCATATATGCCCACCAGCATGGGCAGGTGCCTCAGTGCGCTGCACCATCAGCCCAATGCAGTCTGCATCCGCATCGCAGGCAGCGCGGCACCCTGGCAGCTCGTTGCTGACATCCATGCTCGCCCCATGCTCCCGTACTGCCATAGGCGCGGTCGTGCACTGCAGGTTGTCCCCAAGGAAGTGGTAGGTCGAGCGACAGAGTGCGTCCCGCTCGTTGGGCGTGTAATCTGCCGGGCAGCCGCAGACTCCAGCGGAGGTGAGAGGCCCATGACAGGCGTGGGCTGACGCCATGTGCGACCGCCGTGGCGAGGGCGGGGCGCCAGCAGTAGCAGACTGCCCCGGCTCGCCACTACTTGCGGACGATGGATCGGCCCACTTCTAGGATCGAGGACGCAAGTCGAGGAGCTGCCAAATTTGGCGAGATCTAACGAAGTGTGCAACGCAAACATAGCAAACGGTTCAATTGGCCCTCATTAGGTTTTATGGACTTTCATTGTTGCGCTCACGTCGCAGAATAGTAATCCCCAGCCCTACCTACCCACGACCCGAAACATGAATGAGAACAAAAAATAAATGAACGCAAAGAGTTCGTAGAAAATCCAAAATCCAAATCGCAAACATAGAAACCCAAAGCCCAAACACACACAGCCACGTGGCATAGGAGAGCAGGAGGAGAAAGAATAAACAATCGCGATGAATGTACAGTCGTAGAATGAATGAGACACACACACACACACACACACACACACACACACACACACACACACACACACACACACACACACACACACACACACACACCGCACGGCCTACTCGTCAATTACTCTCTCTCTCTCTCTCTCTCTCTCTCTCTCTCTCTCTCTCTCTCTCTCTCTCTCTCTCTCTCTCTCTCTCTCTCTCTCTCTCTCTCTCTCTCTCTCTCTCTCTCTCTCTTGTGCGAGGCGTGAATGCGCCGATTGCTCTCACCTGGCAAGCCCTGTCTGAGGGGTCCCGTACCATGCGGAATCGGACCCTATCCAGTGCTCAAGTGCTCAAGCCTGTCTGCGCGCCTCGTTGCGCGCGCGTGAACAGCCTCTATCAGAGGACCCAAGTGCCAGTGTGCGGATTTCGTTTTGTATTGCAAAAAAGCTCTCTCTGAAACTCTGTCTACTGTCTGTCTGTGCCTCGTCGCTCGTGCCTGTCTGTCTGTCTGTTGTGACGGTCTGTCTTCTGTCTCTCTCTCAATATTTTGATCTATATCTCTCTCTAAACAATTGAATAAATAAAATCATCTGGAGCGAGATGGGTGTAAAAGGGAGCTTGGACCTCGCTTGGTCCCCGCGCCACATGGACATGCTTCCGGTATGAGCCTGTCGAGGACTGGGGCTCCACGTGTGAAGCAAAACAGGCCGTGTGGGGTGTGGGTGTCACGAGGACAGACGTCCACGAAGACGGTGGACGGACGCAAACTCCTTATCCGATTCACACTCAGACTCACGGCTGTCCTACTGGTCATATAGAAAGTCGGCCGTCTGCGAGCCCCCGGCTCGCCGACGGCGAGAGAGATGCCACGAGGGGTCGCGGTGGCGTCCATCGCCAGGCTCCCTAGCTCAACCGACGACCCTTCGGGATCGACGGCCGATCGTCATCCGGATCCGGCGGCCCCCTGCCCCACCCCCAGCAGGTGCTAGGACGCAGGAGCCCCGCGGGCAGGGGGCAGCGCGCCGCCCAGTACGACTAGGGGGCGGAGACCAGCTCTGTTTTTAACCCATTTTATTGTCTCGACCACAACGCGCGCACGGAGACGCGCGGAGCACGTGTTTTGTGCCTTGTGTGTGTGCTTCATCTCCTTCTACTGTCTTCTCACTCTTCTCTGGGCCCATTCTCTCTTCTGGTATAGCAGCTAGCACGACAGTCGCAGCAGCAGTGCCGCCGGACCAGCAACGGCCACCCTGCTCTCTGCCGAAGCCCAAGCGGAGACTTGCGGACACGACAGGTGTAATTCGGAGCAGGCGCCTGCGCTGGTGCAGCCGATGGCTCTCGGCCCCTGAGTCACGCGTTGCCGTCCTTGGCGCGCCTCCACTCGACGTAGTCGTCTAGCAGCACCGGCCACGCGCCATCATCCTGCAAGAGAGGCAAGGCAAGCTGAGGTCTTGCTCTCGCGTGTGTTTGCGAGGGGCGGGGTTTGACGGGTTGGAGGTGCCCCTCGGCGCCCAAGAGAGAGAGAGAGCGAGAGAGAGAGCGAGAGAGAGAGAGCGCGCGTGCGTGCGTGCGTCCGTGTCTGCGTGCGTGCGTGCGTGTCCTTCATGTCTGCGTGCGTGTCTGCGTGCGTGACAGCGTCGTGCGTGCGTGCCCGTTGTCAATGCGCCTGAAAGTTAGAGCAGTCGGGGAGAATCTCGCGGCAAAATTGCAGCGCCATCATCCACTCGTCGTGCGAGACGCCTCGCTGCGCCTGCGGGCGCACACCCCAAGAGGCCGACTCAGGCTCGGGCGGCGGCGGTAGAGGGGAGGCGCGGCCGACCCACCAGCTGTTTGTGGCCCGAGAAGTACTCACACAGGGAGGACGCGTGCGCGGGCCAGGTCGGCTTGAAGAGCAGGCCGAGCATGACGACGGCGGAGTTCACGTCGATGTTCTTCCGCCGCGGATCCTCGCGGCAGAAGCGGTGCGTGAAGGAGTGCAGGTCGCGGAAGCGCTCGATGTCGCCGAGGAGCGCCTGGAAGAGCGCCTGCAGCTCTTTCTGCAGCTCCGCGGCAGAGGAGGCGCCGCCGAGCCGCCCGGCGCCCGTTTCCCACTCCTGGTGCGTCAGGTAGCCCATTTTGCTCGCGCCCATCGCCCACGCGAGGACCAGCAGCGTCACATCGCTCGGGTCGACGCCCATGTCAGCGCAGAGCTTCTCGACCCCGTCCGGCCCAATGCTAGGCTCTTCGGCGTCAGCCTCCTTGTACGTGTCGAAGATCGCCATGTACTTGGAGGTGTCCGGCCCGGGCCTCCTCCCTCCCCGGGCCCAGGACCGCATATGTGTGATAAGCCGTATTCGCGCACGCCGACCCTCTCTTGCAAAAGAATTTAAAGAAAACAATTCAAAGTGGGACCCGTCGAGGGTAGAAAGAATCGCATGGAGTCGCGAGTTTTTTGAGCAGTCAGGCGTTGGCGACCAGGACATCTGCTACAGCAACGCCGACGAGCCAGTAACTGCATTTAAAAAAAGCTTGCCACTCCGGAGCTTTTTGAAGCAGCTCGATGAGGGCACTCCCATAAAGCACTTTGCCGATGCTTTTCCACCGCACGAATTCCTTCTCAATACCAAGGTTGCACTGATGGAGCAAGTAGACCTACGCGCGTTGCAGGATGCATCCTTTTGCGGTCAGGGCCCATGGGATTGGAACAGCTGGCCATTGCTGCCACCTTATCTGGTGTGTGTTTGGCCACAAACGGGCCACGTTGTTCCCGCACTCCTTTGTCTCCGAAGCTGCACTCTTGCAGCTGGCAAGCGAGGATCTGCGGAAGCCCATTGATTGGACAAAGGCGCCTGAGTGTCTCAAGGGACTCGGAGGATGGACGGTAGACATTAAGCCGGGCCAAATGCTGTTTATGCCATCCACGACCTGGCACTGGTTTTCTGCGGAGGAAGTCAGCTTTGCCTTTGTCCTACGGTGCCGCTCGTTCAGCTCCGTTCTGGGAAGCCTCAAGTTCTTTTGGGGCCCTCAAAGCCCCGCAGTTTTGTTGCCGGGTTACGGGGCAATGTGGGCAAAGATTCCGCCAGATCTCCGTCAAAAAATGATCCGTTTTCGCTTTCTGCCTCCCGCCCTTGCCTCTCCAATTTTTCGGGCAAGCATTCTCATCCTCGGCCTGCCAGTATACCTCTGGCTGCTGGTGAGATTTGGGATGAGCTATCTGCTGATGAGCTGCACCAGCTCCAAGAAAGCACGGTTCTGCAGCAGCAAGACCATAACTGCCGATAAGAGAGGTGGTGCAGACTAGCGCTTGCGCGTCTGGCTTCGTCAGGATCGATAGGGGGGGGGGGGAGTTGTGACGATCCGCCGCATGCATCTCCCGCATCACCGGACGGAATTCATTTGTATGACTCTCCTCTACGTGCGCCCATAGTGATGGTCTTTTCTGCCGGGTCGAGCTCTGCCAGGGGAATGAGTGTCAGTGTATATTGTATATTCTTGTCTAGAGGCCCCCCACGCTATGACCCCTACGCTGTGAGCTGTGAGCGGCCGCACAATGCTCGGTACCCCCCCCCCCCCCCGGCCGCGAGCTCCGCGCTCGCTCGGGTGGATCTACCTCGGGCGGCAAGCGAGCTGCCGCTGTGGAGCGTCCATGCGGCGATGTCGGCTACGGGCGTCGTGCTAGCCATCGTCGCCTGTGCGGCCCATCCTCTCATCCTTGCCCACGCCCACGGGATGCAAGTCTTTGGCGCGGAACTGACGCCGCCTCGCGCGCAAAGTCGCGCGCGGCAGCGTTGACCGCACGGCCTACTCGCCCAAGTACTCGCTCTCTTTTATGTCCCACCATGCAGAGCGCATCTTTCTCTCTGTTGTGCGAGGCGTGAACCGCGCCATTCGCTCTCACCTGGCAACCCTGTCTGCACGTCTCGCGCGCGCGTGAACAGGGCTCCAGGCCCCAAAATGACGTGTCTCGTGTGAGTGTTAGAGTTGTTCGGATTTGGCGGACGTTCTTGGCTTCAATTTTACGGATGTCTTGGCACCAGCTGAAGGCTTGCGTCCCGTCCACGGCCGACATCGTCGGATTTTGCGCACGGTATTCGGATTTTGCTATTTGAATTTGTTCGTGTGGGGGTATATTTATTGCAGATTTGTCAATGGTACCGCGTCTGCGACGCGGGCGCCTTGCGCAGCCCTTAGCCACCCTTTATATCTTGCGCGGTCAAACAAAAACATTTCTTTTCATCCTCTGCCAAAGTGTTTTTCAATGTATGTGGCTCTTACGTACATTCCCGGAGGAGGACTGCTGACCGGGTTTTTTGCGGACGGGCCCCTCCACCCTTCACGTACGGACCTTATAGTCCCCACAATCGCTGTCGTGGGATCGCTTCTCCTGTTCTTCTTGTTTTGCATCCGCTTGGTCTTCTAAAGAAAAGAAAGAAAACAGACAACCCAAGGGAGGGATGGGAGAACGGCACGCCTGGTCTTCTGCCAACTTTTTATTCCTTTTATTTTTGTGCGAAATTTTTCTCGAGGGAATGTACGTTGGAGCCAGGTGTGGTGTGGGCGCGAGAATAGCTCCGCCGTTCATGGAGGCAACCGATACGAGTCGACTGGTGTGCGTCGTGGTTTCGTATCAAGAATACTCACTCACACAGCAGAGTCCTCCTAAAAAAAAGAAAGAAAACAGACACGCCAAACGAGGGATGGGACGAGGACAGGGTCCCCACCTGCACGAGCAGGATTTTGGAAGAACGATCAGGGGGACAGGTGGGGCTCTCCTGCTCCTGACAAGGGACACGACAGGCTCGCAGCGCGGTGCGCGGTGGACTCCCACATCCACTGGCGGTCTCATCTCAGAGTCCTCCTACGGGAATGACTGAAAAAAGTCGTTTTTCTTCTTCGGCCACATCCCCCCCCGAGGGCCGGCTTGTTGGTCTCTGATACGATGTGCTGGTCCTTCAACACCACTTGCGCCTTCGCCGCGTCGTACGCGGTCATAATCGCCGCGTACAAGCTGGCCGGCCGCCGCTCCTGGCGCTCGCTGGCTTTTCACGTCAACCAGCTCGCGATGGAGGGCTCGCAGGCGCTCAACATGCTGGCTCTTGCATCCACCTCTGAGTCCCGGAACATGCTCATCGGAGCCTCGGCGGCGTTCAGCCTGACCGTGTACTTCTTCATCCCATTTGCGCTCCTCCTCACGCTTACCGCTCCGGACGCGGTGGTCGTCATGAAACGCACGTACCCGAGCGCGGGGCCTCACCGAAGCCTGCTCCACCACGGCAGCTACCAGGCGCTGCTCGCGCTGCTGACGGCATACATGATCGGGGATGTCTGGCTCGGATCGCTATTCGGGAAGGCGTGCCCGCCCTCCCTCCCCTCTTCTCGGCCGCACCTGTCTTGGTTCAGAGTACGCCTCCCGGGGAGCCGGCGGGTCACGGCTATTCCCTTCCCTGGCGATGATGTGCGCTGCGCCGCAGCTTGATCAGCCCTGCGTGTGACGCCTCCCGCCCCCGCCCTTGAGTAGGTCTGCGATTTCCTCCCCGCTATGCACTCTTCGCTTCACTCCAGCTGGGGTGTTCTCCTCAACCAGATGCCGGAAGACACATGCACGTGCCCCCGCACCTCACTTGGCGGCATGCGCACTGCGGATCTGTATTCGGTATTCTCGGCACGCGTGCTGCGGATACGCTGTATTCTCGCTGCGTGGACGCTGTCTCGAGCGCGAATGGTCACGTCGAGGCCGCAAACGCCATGACACAAGTTCCCGCCCCGCCCTCTCCGCCGTCATCACCTAGGCCTGCTCCGCTTCGACATTGCCCCCCACGCGCTGCCGCAGGCATGGGCTTCGACCTGCTCATGGGCCCCTCGCACCACGTGATTTGGAAGTACCGCCCGCTCGTCTGCACTGACGGCTTCCCTTACGCCTCCCCAAACGCGGGCACTTGGTGAGGGGCCGCGCCAAGCCCTGCCCAGCCCTCGCTCCCGGCCGTGCAACATCTGCCCAGCCCTCGCCCCCGGGGCGCTGCCCCGAGCGCCGTGCTTGCTGCGGGCAAATCTGCGGCCCAACCCGCTTGCGGCATTTGCCGTCAAAGGTGCGCACTGTTTTACGCGATGGTGTTTCTGCCCGACCTCGGTAAGCCCGGCTGCGAGTGGGCCATCGTCGCGTGCCTCGCCCTCGCGTCCATTCCGGTGCCCCCCTCCCCCCCCCCCTTAGGAGGGCTGTTTCTCCTCCCCTCCTCCCCTCTTCCACCCATCTGCTCTGTAGCGGTGGCCTTGGATGCGCCTCGGACTAAGCCTACATCTTACTCCTAGTTGGCGGCACGAGCGAGACCATCTCGTACTGATGCTGGACAACCTACTTTTACATTCTGTTCCAGCCCTACATGGACACGGCGCCCCCCCCCCCAAAACACACCCCGACTCTTTCTCTCTCTCAATCTATCACTCACTCTCTCTCTCTCTCTCCA
>NW_005199045.1:458895-460020 GCF_000372725.1 Emiliania huxleyi CCMP1516
CCCTCCCCCCACCCCCACACACACACACACCCCACACACACCGCGCGTCTTCCCTTTTCGGTGCCTCACCACAAGTTGCTCCCAATTAGGTTGCTCTTGCCGTCCTCGACTCGCGCTGGATTCGCGCGCCCGCGTTCCGCCTCGCAACGCCACCGACGGCGCCCTGCCCCCTTGCCCCCTTTGCATCCTGAGAGACGGCCTCGAGCGAGGTTGGCGTCGCCTTAGGCCCTCGACCGGCTCCTCTGCGTCGTCTCGGGCGCACCCGGCGCGCCGCTGGTCGCCAAGCTGGCCCGACCGGCAGCTGGGGAGGAGATGGCCGCCCTACGGCGTGAAAAGTCGTGGCCGCGCTACGTGCTGGCCATGGTCCTCATCCCGCTCCCGCTCTGCGCCGCAACTTACGGCGCCGCGCTTCCGCGCCAGTCCTAGCTCCTGCGCGCCGCGCCGCGCTCCATCTGCTCATTTTTCTAGGTCTCGAGCTGCTCTTCAAGGCGCCCTGATCTCGCCCCGTTCGCCCCTTCGCCCCCCCCCCCCCCCTTCTCACTGTCTGGGGTTTGGCATTTAACCCGCGCCTCTCACATTGACTCTCCCTCGACTCCCAAACGACCGGTGAGCAAGGCGTCGAATCAAGGGGCGTTGCCAGCCACCGCCTTCACGCCGCTGTCATCCCACAACCCGGCAGGGGCTCGACCCTCTCGACCCCAGCCACGTTGCGTACGCCGGGATCGGGCTGGACGGCTGGCGCCCATCCTGCGCCGCTGTCTGAGACTCGTCGGCGCGGGCCGCGCGGCACGCGTCGCCTCGAGCGCGTCGCGCGGAAATACGCGTGGGAAACACGAGGAGGGCGACCACCCGCCATAGCGCGGTACCGACCCCACGACTCTCGCCTCTCCCTACGCGCTGGACCGCGGTGCAAACGCGTCTGCACTCCGCGTTTGCATCGTCACCAATTTCCTGTGTTTTTTCTGTCGAGGGAGTTTAGTGGCATGTGCCATGTGTGCAGCTGCTGAGTCGCGGCGGGTCCACACTCCAACGGTATCTCGACGATCTCCCCTCCGCGACCCACTGCACTTCCCTCTCTATAGAGGGACGCAGCTCCCCAAAACGCAAAATGGTCATTAGGTTTTT
>NW_005199045.1:460192-537522 GCF_000372725.1 Emiliania huxleyi CCMP1516
CTGCGCCGCGCCCCGCAGAGCGCAGCGCCGTACGAATCTTGTGGCACGTCGCCCCATGGCGCGCGGACCGCGGCCGCGGAACCGGCGGCGGACGGGGCTGGCGCGCACGCGCCGGCCACCCGCCACCGTCGTGCTGTCGGGGAGGCGCAGCGGACCCTGGAATCGCTCCGATCGCGCGCAACTGGAGGACGCAGTGAGTGTCGCAAGGTTGTTCGGTGCGTCTTGTGTCAGGGTGATAAAGCCTGGCTACGCGACCATCGAGGTCGACCTGAAGCACGAGAAGGCCGCGGGCGACCGCGAGTCGGTGCAGGCGGCGGAGCGCTCGTACATCGAGCGCACCGCCCACCGCGCCGAAGAAGAGGGAGCTCACCAAGGAGCAACTTGCGGCAAAGGCCGCGGCTCGCAGGGCCAAGAAGACCCGGCAGAAGGCGCGCCGGGCGAAGGAGGCCGGCGCGGACTGCCCGCACGCGCAGCGCTACGCGAGACGTCGAGTTCGTCATGGAGGGCCTGGAGGCTGCGACGCAGGCGGCGCGCAACCCCGCAGGGTCCAACATTCAGGTCGCCTACTCGCTGCCTCCCGAGGGGGGCAGCGGGTTCGGCGACCTAAGGTACGCCACGGTCCCTCTGGGCTCCGTGGCGACGAAGGTCGCCCGGGACTGGCTCGCCAACGAGCTCTACGAGCCGTCCCGGCGCGGCAAAATTGATGCGGCCTGCAGGGACCGAAAGGTCGCCGACCTGATCACGGCTGCCGGCGCCTCGGCGCCGGCCGACGCCGTGTTCGGCGGCAGGTTCGCGACGGGCGAGGCGCCCCGCCCGACGACCTCCGCCTCCGAGGCGGACGAGGGCGACGGCGTCGAACAACATAGCTAAAAAAACCCGCAGGATCAAATGCGCTTTTTTGCGCCCGTTCCACACGGTTCGCCCGCCCAAAACACACGCCATGGTAGGGTGCCCACAGGGCCCAAAAAAAGAAAGGAAAAAGAAATGGGGCAAACCCCATCGCAGCACTTCGTGTTGGAGAGTCGAGATATTGAGATTGTGACTAGGAGGGAGGGACGCTGGGGATTCTCCAAGGTATAGAGGCCTCCGCCTCGCAGAAAAGACCCTGTCGTACCGACGCACCTACGCGCACTGTAGGTCATCGCACGGCCCCAATCGCACTCGGGCCCGTCGTGGGGTGGGTCTGCCGCCACCCCACTCGTGTTGGATCTATTTAAAAATCTTTTGCTGGTCGCCAGCACTGTACACGAGAAAGAGCCCCGGTCTTTTCTGCGGTCGTCGACCGCAGAAAACCATGACGCGCGTCGCCTCGTCGCGCGAGCTGCTGCACCAAAGCAGCACTCTCATCGAGGTCGATGATGCCGGCGCGATCGGTAGCGCCGCGCGCTGCCTCATGTACTCTTTGACGTGCGCGCCGAGGACCTGCAAAACGTCATCAGCGGCAGCTTGTTCTTCAAGAGGACGACGACGCAAACAGCCAGCGCTCGTCGGTGATGTGTGGGTGGTCGGCCGTGACCGCCGGGAGCGACATGGACGCCAGCGAGCGCACCAGGAGCGCGCGCTGTGGGCGCGGGTCTTTTCTGCGCAGCTGAGGCCTCTACCCTTGGAATGGCCGGATCCAGCCTTGAAAGTACGAGATCGCGCGCGTTTCGCGCACAGCACCGCCTGTTCTCCGCGGCTGAGTGACGACGCGTGCCGTGTGCCAGCAGAGTTGGGCGCGCGCGGCGCGACGGCGCCGGTGAGGGAAGGCGCGGGTGCAGCGGCCACCGGCGGTCGTACCGCTCGCCGGCCAGCGCAGCAGCGGCCAGCGCAGCGGCCGCCGGCGCAGCAGCCAGAGCAGCCGGTGCGCGCCTTGCGAGGCGAGTACTGCCGCCCGGCAGCCTTGAGGCGGCCAGGCGGCAGTACTCGTTGGACCTTGCGAGCCGTGCGCGCGCCGAGGCGCCCGCGGCGCGCGCCCGCCCGGCTGCCAGGAGGAGGCGGCGCAATATGGCCTATAGTACAGCCCTTGAGGAGGAGGAAGAGGCTGGCTGGCAGTGCTGTATGCCGCCGAGGGGCAGTTTTTGGGTGCCCAGGGGGCTGCAGAAGGCCGCAGCCGGGACAACCCGCCCCCCCAGCCGAGGCCGGTCGAAGCCCACTTGAGTGCAGCCATGAGGAGTCCTCTTTGTCGCAGGAGATTGTGGAGAATGACCTCCAGACTGACCCGGAGAATCACCTCCACCCAGCCCCACCTCAGCACCCCTATTATCACTCTCCCCCCCCCCCCCCCCCACAGTGATAGTATACCTGTATCCCTATATTCCCACACCCTGTGCGGTGGCGCGCCTTGCCACATAGATCCCTCAGGGTTCGTGAGTGAATTTTCACACTTTCACACTTTCACTTTCACATGTGAATTCAGAGAGAGAGAGAGATTTTTAGCAATACCAAACAACTCTAACTTTGTTTGAATTCATGTGAATTTCACATGAAACGTTTCGGCCGCCCCCGTTTCACTGAAAATTTCACAAGTTCGACTACTTTCGAAGGCTCTGGCATCTCCGAGGCGGCAGCGGCGGAGGCGGCAGCAGTCGAAACCGGTTTCGAGGCGGCAGCGGCGGAGGCGGCACAGCGGAGAGAGCGGCGGTGCGCCTACCACTGCCGGCACCGGTAGGGATCTCTGTGCCACCAATGCCGCGCGTTCCTGCTTCCCTGCAGCGAGGCCGTGGTCAAGGCCGTGGTCGTCCCCAAGGCTCAAAGAGCAGGGGCCCGCCCTCACTGCATCAAAACGCGGTGAAAGCAAGGAAGTGTAGAAAGGAAAGAGCCCACAATAACTCTAGCGAGAGGAGGTGCAGCTTGGTTCGTGTCCTCGGGCGCTCGAGGACGTGTGTGTTGCCTCAATGTTCTTTTAATGCGCGCCCCCGCCGAAATACACTGCAAATACACCATACACGCGAGATGCGTCGGCAGCGACGCGCACGACCTCTTAAGAAGCACCGTGTCGTTAGGATTAGGGTTAGGGTTAGAATTAGGGTTAGGGTTAGGGTTAGGGTCAGAGAGCGTTCAAGCCGTTGTGCAGCTCCTAAGAGAATGGTCCGGTTTGGGCCGAAACCAAATGGAGGAATCAGCGGTCCGTCGACACGAGCTCTCGGTGAATGCTTTGGGTTCTTCGGGCTAGGGTTAGGGTTAGGGTTAGGGTTAGGGTTAGGATTAGGGTAAGGGGTTGGTTGTCGTCGCGCGCTCTCGATATCTGGCTAAGACAGAGACACAGCAGCAGAGGCGACCCAAGCGACACATCAGAGCATGGATGCTTGGGGGCGCGAGCCGCCATCTTGGACTGTGAGGCGAGTATTTGCAACCGGGAGCTCGCCGCCGCGCCCCTACACCGCCGCCGCCGCCCTCCCGGTGGCAAATAATAGCCCAAGTCGAAGAGTGCGCCCCGCCCTCGGTATCTGGGCGGCAGGCGGGACTAGAGTGGCACGCTGGTGCACGGATGGGGGCGCGAGCCGCCATCTTGGACTGTGAGGCGAGTATTTGCAACCGGGAGCTCGCCGCCGCCCCTACACCGCCGCCGCCGCCCTCCCGGTGGCAAATAATAGCCCAAGTCGAAGAGTGCGCCCCGCCCTCGGTATCTGGGCGGCAGGCGGGACTAGAGTGGCACACTGGTGCACGGATGGGGGCGCGAGCCGCCATCTTGGACTGTGAGGCGAGTATTTGCAACCGGGAGCTCGCCGCCGCCCCTACACCGCCGCCGCCGCCCTCCCGGTGGCAAATAATAGCCCAAGTCGAAGAGTGCGCCCCGCCCTCGGTATCTGGGCGGCAGGCGGGGCTAGAGTGGCACGCCGGTGCACGGATGGGGGCGCGAGCCGCCATCTTGGACTGTGAGGCGAGTATTTGCAACCGGGAGCTCGCCGCCGCCCCTACACCGCCGCCGCCGCCCTCCCGGTGGCAAATAATAGCCCAAGTCGAAGAGTGCGCCCCGCCCTCGGTATCTGGGCGGCAGGCGGGACTAGAGTGGCACGCCGGTGCACGGATGGGCGGCGCCCCTCATGCCCTTCTCCACGCACACCGCGTGAAAAATGCGCGTACGTCCCCGCGCGCACGCAAACACACGAGCAGCGCCCAGAAGCCTGTGTCATGGGCGCAAGCCCTGTGCTGGCGCCCCATGGCCGTCCCGCGCCGCCCGCACCAGCCACGCGCCCCTCGCACCACCAGAGGTCCAGAGCCAGCCGCATATCCACTCACGCCGCGACGCGCGCGCCGCAGCACACCTCACCAGCACTACCTCGCCTTTTTGCGCCCTGTGCAGGCCCTGCTTCTGGCATCTCACAAGCGGCTGTACCAGGTCGCGCCGCGAGTACGACGCAGATTCTGCACCACGCAAGGCACGCACGCACGCCCGCACCCGCGCGCGCGCGCGCGCGCGCTCATCTGCTCAGTCTGCTGCACAGCCTGACAGCCTGCCTGCACACACATCATACAGCACCATGTGCACGCACTGCGCTCAACGATGCAGCCCGCACCCCGCAACAACAGCCTGCCCTCCGCCTCACCACGACGTCTCGCGCACACTCCGCCAGCAGCCCAGTCAGAGACACTGCAGCGCGCGCCTCTGCACGCCTGCAGTCTCTCTGAGACCTTCTCAATCCACCCCGCCGCCGCGCCTCCCCGGGGACACACCGCAGCAGTGAACATGTGAGTCGAAGAATTGGGCAACGACCGAGCCCGCGCCTGCTGCACGCAGCCCCGTTGGTAAGTGCGCTGTTGCGCCTCTGTGTGTGTGTAAAAAAGAAAAACATCTGCGGTCTAGTGGAGGCGAGCTATTGCTGTCGTGAAACCGAACGCTCTTTTTCGTTTTTGCCAAGATCTTTATAGAAAGAAAACTGACAGGAAAGAAAAAACACCGCGGGGACCCACTCCCCCCCCCCCCCCGAAATTCAGAAAATAAAAGAAAAACAGCCTAACCCCAGTAGGTTTAACGCCGAGTGCCAGACCACCAGGGGGCAAGTGTGTGTAGCACCTTCGACCCCGAAATGAAGGTCGCCACGCAAAACCGGGCGCTAGGAGAGGTGAACTGAAGGCTGAGACAACGGAGGCCGAGCCTGAGTGGGCGCCCGCGCGCCCCCACACAGGCAAGCCTCTGTCCTTCGGCCCACTCCGGCGATCGTCCGTGGGCGACCGCGGACAACATGAGGCCTAATCAATTCCCTCACCACCCGACCCCCCTCTAGGGACAGCAGCGCGCTTCTCATCCCGGAAAGGGAAGGAGGGGGGGGGGGGGGGGAGATCAGAGAGCCAGAGCAGGGAGTACCCCCGACGGACGCGAGTCGGGGGGAAAGCGAGACGAGAGATTCAAGGCGAACTTCATCGCCCGTCCAGGAGCCCCGCATTAGGTAGCGACCCCAGGTTCAGAGCTAGGCTTCCCGACAGGGCAGGGAACCCCCAGCGCGCAGGCGCCAGGCGGGGCCCACGGTAGGGGGAAATACTGAAAAATGGGACCCCCCGGACGGACCTTGCTTTCATACCGAGCGTGAAGAGCTGAGTCTCAGCTTTCAGACCCTGCAAAAATCATTGAAAAATATTAAGATGGTCCAGAATGGTGACCGAAAGACCCCGGCGCCGCAGCGCTCGCGCTTGCTTTCCTCGCAAATGCGACAAGTGGGCCGCTGAATAGGGGAAAGAAATGATGGCGTCGAAAGAAAAACCGCAGCCAAGACCGCAAATGCTGCCGCTCCTGGTGAGCGCCAGCCCGCGCCGCGTGCAGGGCGTGTCCGGGGCGCCCTCCCCCCGAGTTCCCCCGCAAAATCCGGCCCGCGGTCGCGCGCGCGCTCCCGTCCCGCTGCTTTGGAGGAGTCTGCAGCCCCGGGCGCGCCCGCACGGCGATTGCCGCCTCCACTCCAACCTCATCCACTCTCACTCTGACATTCTCTCCAGAGTCCTCGCGTCGAGCCCGTGGCGCCGGAGCGCGAGCCCCAAGCTCGGGACACAGCGGGACATTGACGATCTGCGATGCCTGTGCGTGCAGGTGATCACGCTGAGCACGGCGCCGGCGGTGGCACCCTTCCTGGTGCTCCAGGCGCGCTGCGCCCGCGCGTTTGCGACGCCCGTGTGTGCCCCTGCGCGCGCCCCGCTCGCCGCGCCGCCGCCGGGCCCGTGGGGGTCTCAGGTTTGCGCGTGTGTGCCGCAGATGTCACGACCGAGCAGCTGCAGCAGATCCTCCAGAACGTGCAGGCCGAGCTTGAGCGGCGCGCGGCGCTGCAGCGCGGGGCGCCCGAATCGAAGCGGTGCGTGCCCCCCCTCGCCGTGGCCGCGCTCGCCCCGCCTTGGCGAGCTCTTGCCGCGCGCGCGCGCCGCAGGAACTCGATCTTGTGCGCCTCGGGCAAGGCGTTGCCCAGCGAGGCGGAGGTGCACGCATGGGCGCTGCTCGTGCTGCTACATGGCCGCGGCGCGGACGGCTCGTGGGTCGCCGTCCCGACGCTCGTCGACCAGTGGATGAACGTCGTGCTGCTGCAGTCGAGTCGCTACAAGCAGGCGCCCGCCCTGCTCTCCCACCGCCCCCCGAGCCGCCGCCGCGGCTGCTACACCTCGGCTATATCTCGGCTATATCTCGGCTATATCTCGGCTCTATCTCGGCCTTGCTGCCTGAGCCGTGTGTGCGTGTTGTGCGCAGTTGCGCGAGCGATGGCAGCCTCCGACCGACGATCCGGCGTGGCGTAACTTGGCTCTCGCCAAGGGCCTCGTCCCGTCCTTGCTCAGCCAAGCCGCCGCTCGGGCGGCGGAGCCGCTCGCCCACATCACGCGCACGCTGGTGCAGCTCGAGGTCATCGACCACGACGTCGGGCAGACCGCGCTCTCGAACTATCTGAAGAACTGCCTCGCCAAGGAGATGGAGGTGGAGGCGGAGGCGGCGGCGGCGGCGGCGGCGGCGGCGGCGGCGGCGGCGGCGGCGGCGGCGGCGGCGAGGCAGCGCGGGGCGCCGAAGAAGCGCGGGGCGCCGAAGAAGCGCGGGGCAACCGCAGCAGGCGTGGCGGCTGATGAGGCGGCGCCACAGGCGCGCGAGGCGCGCCCACGGCGCAATGCACGTTGACTCTGCGGCACATGCACGTTGACTCTGCGGCACGGCGGTAGATGGCCGAGGATGCAGACGGACCGTGGTATGTGTGTTGTGTATATGCTCATATCCGCGTTACCACAAAACGGAGGGGATATATGATCCGCTTGAGCAGCAGGCACACACACGCCAAGCGCGTGAGTTGTCGCTCGGGTTGCCTTAACTACGGGGTGTGGAGGGTGAGTTGAACAGGGGTTGTGCGCCCAAGCCCTCCTGCTCGGCTCCAGCCGGTAGACAAGTCTTGTCATCAACAGAGTAGATGGATCTGACCTCGGGGCCGATGTGACCAAGCACTGGTAGCGTGGTTTAACCTCACACCGTCACCGACGAGCGCGTTGGACTTTTCACTCCGGACAAAGACGGCCACACGCACACGAGCTGCGGTCGTGTGGCCGTCATAGCGGCGAGGCGCGGGACCGTCTGTGGCGAAGTGGGTCGCGTCCCTCGATTTTGTTCAACCCAGCATCCACACCCTTTAGATGACATTCCCATATTCATTAATAGCGGCTAGTTTGTCACATCACGTGGATCGATGACCCGGTGCCGCAAGACACGGCGCTTTCAATCAAGCAACTCATTATCTTGGACGCATCCCATCTTGGACGCATCCCTCGACGCGAAGAGCCATGCAGTCACCAGAATTGCTTGGACCTCTCCTGCAAGTAAAACGAAACATTCTTGGAGCTTCCCCAGCCGCTTGTGGCCGCGTCTCATCCGTGGCGACGCGCTGTTCCACCGAGCCGTACTCGGCCGCGCCGCCGCGTCGAGGCACGGGTCCCCAACCAAGCAGCGACGCCGAAGCGTCGACCGATAGAGCGCCACGCCCAGCAGTATGGGCGTCGACCGCTCTCTCGAGCGGCCGCGTGGCAGTGCGTGGCGCGGGCGTCACAGGCGGCAAGCGTGGAGCCGCTGGAAGAGCCGGTGCGAGCCGTGGACGGCAGCCGCTCCCCACGTCGCCGAGAGAGGCTGCGGGGGAGAGGGTTCAGGAGGCCACAGGAGGCGCCGGGAGGCTCGGGAGGCGCTAAAAAGTGGCCCGGGCGCCTCGTGCCACCCGTCTGGTGGGGCCAGGTGGGCTCAGGAATTAATCCAGGATTTTAAGGTGATCCACTACACCTGACCGAGAATTGGATGGCGAGATCGCGGCGAGATCGACCAGTCGGCCCAGGTCGGCGCCATGCACTGGCGGGCTGCACAGCGCGCTAGACTACGCGGAGGACGTGCGCTTACCACCGGGTGGGATTACCAGGCTCGCCTGGGCTCGCTGAGGGTCGATCGCGGCGCGAACCGTTTTCGGCTGTTTTCCTCGCGAATCTGGGGTGCGCGCCGGGAGCTGCAGCGCCAGCGTTTCGCGGACCTGTGCAGCCTCCGGGCACTGGGAACTTCTCCCAGGCTCGGGCAATGCGGACATGTGCCAGCGGGGGCGCGGAGGTGGTTTACATGCGGATGCGGCACGATCTTCGAGCCGAACCGACGATACAGGAGGCTCCAGAGGCGCCGTAATCGACAGTTGGCCGTCACCCAACTCCTCGCCCGCCGTGACTGTGGGTGTCTCCTGATTGCTCACGATCGTGGCGGAGCTCGGGGTACCACTTTGGGCCACGGGACAAGCCCTGGGGAGTCACTGTAGCTCGCGCGGGGCTGAGAAGCAACCATTCCCGCGAAAAATCGAGATTTGGCGAGATATAGGGGGCGGTTCTCATTATTTTCGGCGGCCCCAAAGCTACCCAATCACTCGCCCACCTCCACCGAGCAGTCTAGTCCAAAAAAAACCGCGCCCCGATCAAGTTACGTTTTCAGTGTTTGCCCCTACCCACGGTAGCCTCGTGCAGTACGCGATTTATACCGAGAGCTGGGGGAGAGGCGCGCCACGCCAAGGGGGACGAGTGACGGGAGGGGGAGAGTAGTGTCTTTCGCAGGGTAAACGCAATTTTTTTGGAAAGGACCGGCTGACTCACCGCACACACCAGCCGCCAGCCGGAGAGAGCACAGAGACCCGTACTCTAGGGAGAGACGCGGCACACCGGTCACCGCGCTCCGACACATTCTATTTCATTGGAGCCTGCACAAAGACCCCTTTTTTATGGTCCACACTCTCGGCCACTGCATTCCCCCTCCGTGGCCGCGCCAAAGCTCTCGTCTCATGGGAGCGCCACCGACAGCTTCCCCTCGACGCCGTGCTTGGCAAGCAGGTTCGCCACTAGGCCTGACGACTTTGCGTCGGCCACAAACGAATCCAGGAACGCGACTGCCGCGTCGCAAGCCGCCGCGTCACCGCGCGGCGTTCCGATAGCCTGGGATCGAGCAGGGGTGGTCTGTCATCTCAAGCAATATCAATGCATCGGACGGTTTCGGTAATCCGGGGCCTGCTGGATTGAAGTGAATCGGTCGTCTAAGAGACGCGATCCCGGCAGCTCAGCCGCCTTGCCGGTCAGGAATGAACGCAGACCGGCCAGCGCTTCAAGCTCGCGGTCCTGAAAGAGGTCCCACGAGCCTTCGGCACCGGGCTCCTCCGTCTGCACGAGCTGCGCGGCACGCAGGTTGTCCTCCAGCCAGAGCGTGTACGCAGACCGCCTCGAGCTCGCCACACGCACGCCCTCCGTGTCCACCTGGGCGGCGGTGTGAAACGGCACGCCCGGCCGCACGAGGTACGTCGCCTCGATCTCAGCGTATGGCGCCTCGGGCAGGGAGGCATCCAGGGAGTGGTGAGGGGGCGGGCAGCAAATCGCTGAGTTGTCGTGGCTGCGCTGACCGAGAAGCCGATGATGGCGGCGCGCGCCGGTTCGGCGCCGATGAGGCCCACATCCCACTCGCCGGCGCCAGCCGAGTCCGCCAGCGCACCTGGGTTCTTGTACGGGACCAGCTGCAGCTTGGCGCCGAGCGCGTCGGCCAGCGCGGCGGCCATGTCAGGCGCGACTCCGCCGGGCTGCGCCGGGTCGGCGCGGTTGGTGACGAGGAGGATATTGGACATGTTGATGGCGGCGCGCACCGTGCCGCGCGGCGCGAGGACCGCTTTTGCCGCCGCGAGCATATACACAGACGGGGTTTGTTCGGTGCCAGAGAGTTTGTGAAGAAAAAACCCGAACTTGGCGGTTTTTTGCTCGGCCGGCCCTCATGCCGGACCCTGCCGTGTGGGTGAACCCTGCCCAGCCCCCCTCCGTGTCGCGATGCGCTCCCCACTCCCGTTCCCCTGTGTCCCTGATCGTCCTTCCAAAATCCTGCTCGTGCAGGAGGCAGGTGGGTTTGTGTCAGGTGGGTGGGACCCTGTCGTCCTCCCATCCCTCGTTTGGCTTGTCTGTTTTCTTTCTTTCTTCCTCATGACGGGGTAGGTAGGGTAGGTCTGGGCCCTCCCGTCGGGTTTTCCCCTCTCTTCACGCGCTGGAATTTTCACAGCAGAAAAAGAAATTTCCGCAAACCACGATGTCAACCCTCCCCAAGTGGGTGATCTGATGCTTGTAGGGCTTGAGAGTGGCCTGCCATGTCACAGGAAGGACTGTGGTTGCAGGAGAGTACCACCAACCCATCACTTTAGTTGGTATATACCCCACCTTCGCGCTCGACACGCTCGACACGCTCGACACGCTCGACACCCCTCGACACCCCTCGACACGGACAAGCATGGTTTCAGCCTCGACAGGCCTCGACAGGCCTCGACAGGCCTCGACAGGCCTCGACAGGCCTCGACACCTCTATCCCTCGACAGCAGCTCGACACCCTCGACACCGGGCCTCGACACCTCGACACCAGGGCTCAGTACCTAGCTCCTAGGGTGCCGGCCAGCGCCCACACTGGCACCGGGGGTAGGGTCGGAGGGACTGCACCCAAGGTGTTGAGGTGAGCACCTAATGTAGTGTGGCTCTGGGATTGTAGGTCGAGCGAGTCTTGGTTGGTGGTACGGAGACGGTCGGTCAGCGTCGGTCACGAGACGGGACGGACGGGACCTCCGGACTCTAGGACGACGCCGCGGGACTCTAGGAGAGAGTGTGTGTGAAGGTTGGGTTGGGCTTCGGCCAAACGCCCTTCACGCCCCAGCCCTCGTGTCACCCTTATCCAACACGCACAGCACCATCCGGGCAAGGAGCCCGAACCCTTGCGCCAGCTGCTGGGGATGGCGAACGAGGCGAACAAGAAGTTGTTGCTGAAGAACCAGGCCTACCTAGCGAGGCTGCTCTATCAGATCCTGTCGTGCAATGTGCGCGATGTGTGGCACCGTACGCATATCCCTCCTCTGCGTCGACGCCGCCCGCCCGCCGTCCCTGCCAGGCCATCTACTGTGTCTACCGCGTGTGGTACCACTGGGACTCCTTTTCGAGGTGGCACATCACGGGCGAGCTCCTCATGCTCTGCCTGTACTTTGCCATGTACCGCTTCCTCGCCTCGGCCGCCTCTCCCAGGCATGCTCCGCTCGCGCAGGGCGGCGCTCTGATCTCCGCAGGATCCGACCTGGACAGCAAGGGAGTGATTGAGTACACGTGGGACCTGCTTTACACGACCATGTTCGTGCAGCTCGCGACAGGGCTCCTTTCTGACTGGTTCGCGCTCGTCGCAGTGGTCCCGCCGTGCATTGGCTTCTACTACGCCTGGACACAATACGTCTACCCTTGGATCTCCAAGCCGGACGAGCCGATCGACGCCGCGCAAGAGGCGAGCAAGAAGCAGAAGGTCAAGTACGGGAGGGCACGGTGAGATCGGCCTCCACCCCGGTGCCGCCGAGATATCCCTCACCGGCCGGTCCTTGCGACCGAGGCGCTGGCGGCGCGGAGGTGTTTGCCGGCGCGTGGCGAGACGGATCGAGATGTGTGTGTCCGGCACTGAGGCTTTGCCGGCGCGTGGCGAGACAACGTATCGCTTGCGGCCTCGCTGCGTCGTGCGAAGCCACCGCCGTCGACCACCGCCGCAGAGCCGGGCGCCTTTGCCCGCCCAGCCTCTCCATGTGCACCGACCCGGGCTGTGCGAGTGGCGCGCGGTGAGTGCGGCGAGTGCGGGGCGGAGGGTGGCGTGCCGTGTGGCGTGGAGAGAGAGAGAGAGAGAGAGAGAGAGAGAGAGAGAGAGAGAGAGAGAGAGAGAGAGAGAGAGCAGAGCAGAGAGAAAGGCGCCACACGCAACACGCACACACGCCACATGCATTTGTTTTTATGAAGGTATTGAACCTCCATCGCTGTTATGGCTGTTATGCCCACCTGCGGTAGGTAGACATTCTACCTCCCATCTAACCGCGCCAACCCTTTCTTGGGTAATGGGTAGACAACCAAGAGAATGCAACTCAAGTTTTGATCGCTCACAGCTGGCCGACGTGTTGTTGAGTATCAGAGTATGATTCCTGTCTGCAGGTCTATTCACACCTCATGCGATCTTCCATGTCCAGACAGCGTCCAGACAGCGTCCAGACAGCGTCCAGACAGTGTCCAGACAGCGTCCAGACAGCAAAATCGGAGCGTCTAGACAGCTATTCAGACAGTAATAGCACTTGAGTGTACACAGCTGATTGAAGTAAAGGGAAATGATGCAGCTGCCTGCCAGAGCAGAAAGATTCCTTAATTCTCTCCACTACAAAAAAAGTCCAGTGCGGAACCGAGATCATGGCCCCGAATGCCGTGCTCTCTAGGTAATGTGCGGGAGCTCCACAAACCAGGTTGGGTCTGGGTTAGGGTTAGGGTTAGGGTTAGGGTGTGGGGTTGCGGGGGTGGGGCGGGGCGGGGCAGCACAGGCAGGAGAGAGGGGAGGGGCGGCGAGGGTGAGGAGGATCAGTGCTGGAAGAGGGGGGGTGGGGGGGGGCTAGGGTTACGGGGTGGGGTCTGGGTTAGGGTTAGGGTTAGGGTTAGGGTGTGGGGTTTGTGTTGTGAGGAACGACGGCTTCCTAGAAGCCAAGAAAAGAAAGTTTCCCGAGCTAGAAACCCAAAGCGCAGGAACTAACCCTCGGAGACCCGTAATATGGTCCTCCCCGCACCCCCCAGGGCTAGGGCTCTCTTGCCCGCAACCCGTCCCTTGGCTGATACACAAACACCCACACACACACACACACACACACACATACACACACACACACACACACACACACACACACACACACACACACACACACACACACACACACACACACACACACACACACACACACACACACACACGCACACACACACACACGCACGCACACACCAGACCTACCCTACGTGGCTGGGTTCACAGCGATTGTAGGAAAATGACGAAAACACTTGACGGTCGCGGCCTTCCGACTCGCGCCTCCGCCTCACTGGCACTATTGTAGCCCTGGCCGGTGCGCGTGTGGAGTTGAAGTTCCGGAGTAAAAATTCGAACGCGTTCTCTCACGGTGACCAAAAAATGTCCACCTCAGAGGCACCTCCGGAGGCAGGCCGCCGCACGCCGGCGACACAGCTCCAGCTGTCGAACTGACCCTCAGCTCCTCTCAGAGCGGGAACTGTGACGAAAGTTGACTGAGGCGGTTGTCAGGAACCATCATACGGATCACATGGTGGCTCTCTCATGACGGGAGACCGCCCGACCACTCCTGGGTGGCACTGCCACCGGTGTCGCTCGACGTCCTGTCGACAGCGTGCCGACAGCGACACAGATCATGTGGGACGCGTCGAGTATCGACCTCTACTGCTTACCCAGCCTTCGAGTGTATCCTGGCTGTGGCCCCACACCCACTGGTGTCCATCTCAGAGACCGCAGGAGGTCATGAGGGTCGATGGGAGTGCCAACCCCACAATGCCTAAAAACCCAGCCCAGTAGCTACTCAACGCGGCCACCATGCGGTGCGACGCGCCCGTGGCACTTGGAGCACTTGGAGTGCAATCATTAGCCTCACATCCAGGGCCGGGGAGCTCAGAAGCGCACCCAGCGGGCCGGATGATCGGGATCGGGTTGCGGGCAAGAAAGCCCTAGCCCCGGGGGTGCGCGTTCGCAGGGCAAGGGCCTTAAAGTAAACACAGTTCTCCGAGGGTTAGTACCGCGCTCCAGGTTTCCCCTAGCAGCAGAACGCCCCCTCTACTCGGAGCTAGTAAACACCAGACAAGGACACGCGACGACACACACTCCCCCTTGGCGACGGCGTCGCCAATCACAACCCGAGGCACTTGGAGCACTTGGAGTGCGGTCATTAACCTCACGCCCAGGACCGGGGAGCTGAGAAGCGCACCCAGTTGGCCGGACGCTCGGCATCGGGTTACGGGCTAGAGAGCCCTAGCCCCGGGGGTGCGCGGTCGCAGGGCCATAACACGTCTCCGAGGGTTAGTCCGCGCTCCAGGTTTCCCCTAGCAGCGGAGCGCCCCCTCTACTCGGAGCTAAAGAATACTCTCCGAGGGTTGGACCCGCGTACCAGGTTTCCCCTTAACTGCAGGACGCTGCCCTCTACTCGGAGCTAGTGATACGAGAATACGCCCCGCCCCCACGCAATACCTTACTCGAAGATAATACGAGAATACGCAGCTGCGAGGCACCTGTCGAGCAGCTTCCGCGGCGAGCAGCTTCCGCGGCCGTGGGGCGTGGAGAGAGGCCATGGCCAGGGTCAGGCATAAAAGGGGGGTGTTTTTCCGTCCGCCCTTCTCACCTGTACCGTGTTTGTTATGACCCCCCCGATGAATACACCAGTGAGGGAGGGCGAGACGATCGAGGGGTCCCGTACCACACGCGGAATCGACCCTATCCAGTGCTCAAGTGCTCAAGAAATGAAGGAAGCTAGGTAGGATCCCAAACTAGGGCTGCGGAGGATAGACGTTCCCCCAAGGCTCTTCGGACTTCTTTCTTTTTTCGCACGACACTGGGCACGGGACTGGCGCGCAACACTGGCACTAACACCGTTAGGTTGTAAAATTCTTTTTTCGGCCAGTGCGCGCCAGTCCCGTGCCCAAAAGAAAGAAAAAAAGGAAACAGACAACCCAAGGGAGAGATCTCAATTCTTTTTTCGGAGGGGACCTTGCTCCTTCGGCGGCTGCCTGCCCGGTCTGTGGCGATGGCGGACGGCGCGCTGCCACGCGAGCCCGGGGCCAGCGACACGCCAGACCTTGGCCAGGCCGACACCATCGACGCCGGCTTCGTGCTCGACAAGCTTCGGACGCGGCACGCGCACGACGCGATTTACACGCGCTGCGGCTCCGTGCTCATTGCTGTCAATCCGTACAAGAGGATGGGCCTCTTCTCGGAGGCGGTGCTCGCGCAGTACAAGAATGCCCACTCGCTCCCAGCCGAGCCGCCGCACACCTTTGAGATTGCGAGTGCGGCGCACCGGGCGATGATCCACAACGGGCGCAGCCAGGCCATCATTGTGAGCGGCGAGTCGGGGGCCGGGAAGACCGAGTCCGCGCGCCACATGATGCTCTACCTCCGATACGTCAGCAACACCAGCCCGGAGCTCGAGACCCGCCTCTACGGCTCCGACCCCATCACCGAGGGCTTTGGTGCGGCACCCAGAGGGCACCGTGAGAGCCCGCAGTCCCTGGGCCGCCGGCGTCACACGGCTCGCCGCGGCCCCCCGCGCTCACTCCGCTCCTCTCTCACCACCGCGGTGCCTGGGCGGACAGGCTGCGCCAAGACGGTGCGCAACGACAACTCGTCGCGCATGGGAAAGTTCACGGCGCTCAACTTTGACCCGAGCGCGCGGATCCAGGGCGCCAGCCTCAACACCTACCTCCTCGAGAAGACCCGCGTCACGCAGTGCGGCCCGGGCGAGCGCTCGTACCACTGCTTCTACGCGCTGTTGCGCGGCGCGTCGCCCGCTCTGCTCAAGCAGCTGCGTCTGCCGTCGGCCGAGCCGAGTGCGTACGCCTATCTGGCGGGCGGCCATACCGGCGAGTCGGGCGGCGAGCGCACCGACAAGATGCTGTGGGCGGAGCTCGAGACGGCGCTCGCCGCGCAGGCGTGGGAGGGCGCGGCGCTGCAAGAGCTGTGGCAGCTCATCGCGGGGGTGCTGCTCCTTGGCAACGTGCGCTTCGACGCGGCCAACACGGACGCGGCGGCCGTCGAGGGTTCGAGCGCGCCCTCCGTCGCGGGCTGCGAGGCGGTGCTCGGCCTGCAGCAGGGCAGCCTCGCAAAGGCGCTGACGAAGCGCAAGCTCAAGGTTGGCGGCGACATGGTGGAGAAGGACCTGAGCCTCGTCGCGGCGGGCGACAACCGGGACGCCCTCGCCAAGGCCATCTACTCGAAGCTCTTCGACCGCCTCATCGTCCAGATCAACCGCGCGCTCGCCGAGGCGCGCAACATCTACTCGCCGCGGGCGACCGCCCACGTCATCGGCATCGTCGACATCTTCGGCTTTGAGATCTTCGAGAAGAACTCGCTGGAGCAGCTGTGCATCAATTTTGCGAACGAGAAGCTGCAGGCGCTCTTCACCAAGACCGTCTTCGCCGAGACGATGCGCGCCTACTCGGAGGAGGGCATCGACGCCGCCGACATCTCTTACACCGACAACGGCGCGCTCATCCAGACGCTCGAGGCGCTAAACACGGGGATGCTCGCCATCCTGAGCGAGGAGTGCGTCGTGCCAAAGGGGTCGGACGAGGGCTTCACCGAGAAGGTGATGGCGCAGCACGGAAAGGGCGGCATCATCGTGCGCATGAAGGGCGTCGGCCCAAAGGACGGCTTCGGCATCAACCACTTTGCCGGCCTGGTCAACTACGGCACCCGCGCCTGGCTCGACAAGAACAAGGACCCGCTCAACGGCGACCTCGTCGTGCTGATGCAGTTCTCCGACAACGAGCTGCTCAAGGAGCTCTTCACCGAGCCGGCGGACGTGGCGCCCGCGGCGGGCGACCGGAAGAAGTTCAAGTCGACCAAGTTCAAGGGCGTCACCGACACCTTCTCGGCGCAGCTCACGGACCTCGTCGGCACGCTCGACAAGTGCGACCTGCACTTCGTGCGCTGCTTCAAGTCCAACGACCAGAAGAAGCCCGACCTGGTCGAGGACGCCGTCATCACACGCCAGCTCAACACGTCTGGCGTGCTCGACGCGCTGCGTGTCGCCCGCACCGGATTCCCCGACCGCATGCCCTTTGACGAGTTTTGCGGCAACTTCCTCGTGGTTCCCGGCCTCGGCACCAAGGCGGAGCTCGCTGGCAAGGCGCCCAAGGACCGCGTGCTGGCGCTGCTCCAGAAGCTCGGCGTGCCCGGCCAAAAGTTCCGCTGCGGCAAGGCGCGCGTCTTCTTCGCCTCGGGCATGCTCGAGGGCCTGCGCACGCGCCGGCTCGAGATGCAGGCAAAGGTCGCCGTCGCCATTCAGGCGGCCGGGCGCGGCCACATCGCCCGCAAGGCGGCGCGTCAGCTGCGGCGTGTGCGCGAGGAGGCGCTGCAGGCGATGCTGTCCGCTGCGGCGCAGGAGGATGTCGAGGCGCTCCGGGCGGCCATTGCGGACGCCCGGGCCGCCGGCGTGCATCGCTACGCGGCGGGCGAGGCGAGCGTCGCCGGCGCGGAGGAGCGCGTGGCGGCGCTCGTGGCGGAGCTGCGGGCGCGAAGGGAGGCGGAGGGTGCGCTGGAGAAGGCCATCGGCGCGGCCGATATAGCTGCGCTCGAGGTGGCGCTGCAGCGCGCCGCCGGCTGCAAGTCGGACAGGGCGTTGCTGGAGCGCGGGGAGCGGCGGCTCGCGACGCTCAAGGAGGAGGAGAAGCGGCGCAAGGAGGAGGAGGCGAGGCTCGCCGAAATCAAGCGGAAGAATGTGGCGGCGGCGGCGGAGGCCCAAAAAAAGGTGGCCGAGGAGCGGCGGAAACCCGAGGGGGAAATGGCCTCCCGAGACGGGGCCCTTTTCAAACAGCAGGCGGGGGCCAAGTTTCGGCAAAAGGAGGCGGGGGTGTTGGCCCCCCCCGGGCCCTTTTTCTTTGGCCCCCCCCCCCCCCCCCCCCTCCCTCTTCAATGCGACTCGCGTCGCCACTTTCAGGAGCTGATCAAGCAGCAGAGCCGGATACAGGAGGAGGCGGAGACGGCCGACGCCGAGTCCATCCGCCGCTCAGTAGCGGAGGAGGAGGAGGTGTCGCACTCATGACACCAGCCGCCCTTCCTTCGCCCCGCCCCCCACCAGCCACCCTTCCTTCGCCCCGCCCCCCAGGCGACGCAGCGCGCCATCGAGGAGGAGGAGGTGCTGCGCAAGCAGGCGAAACCCCGCGGCAACGCACGAGGCACCGCGCCTCCCGCGCGGCTCACCCGCCGCTGGGGCGCACACCAATAGGTTCTCCAGGAGCTCGAGGCGGACGGCGTGCGCTTCCGCTCAGGCACCGAGGTGCGCCGCCCGCCTCTATCGCCGCTGCGGCGGAGGTCCCCGGCTGCCCTCGTTACCGATTTGCGCCCGTGCGCGGCGCAGGACGTCCTCGAGTACGCCGTCTATCTCGGCATGGATCTCCGCGAGGACGTCGGGCTGCTGTGGATCGCGGATCAGGCGCTGCAGGCGGACGACCCGGAGGGGTGGGACCAGTGCGAGTCGCCCAACGGCGATCTGTACTACATGCACGAGGTGACCAAGCAGGTGCTGTGGCAGCACCCGCTCGACTACCAGTACCAGCAGCTCTACCTCGAGGAGAAGAAGAAGGGCCAGGGCAAGCTCGACCGGAGGGGGTCGTCCAACGGGGCGGTCGTGGCGCCGCCCAAGCATGGGGGCAGCCGCGGCATCGACGCGCCACCCGCGGGCGGCCCGGTCGGCAGCAGCGACGACGCGCTGCGCCGCGTGCTGCAGCAGCTGCTCGGCACGTCGCACACCGAGCTGAAGCGGCTGCTGACCGAGCCCGCCACGTGTCGGGCGCGCAGCTCCCGCCACGCGCAGCCTCCCGTGCCTGAGCCGCGCGCGTGCGCGCCCCCACATGCCGCCACGTGCGCAGAGCCGGCGGCGCCGCGTTTGCCCCGACGCGCAGGTGCCCGTGCGCTGCTTTGTGATTCGGCACAAGTCGCGCATGGGCGGCGCGCGCTTCGACTTCTTCATGTCCATCTCCAAGACGGACGACATGTACTGCTTCACGGCGAAGAAGTGGTCCGTGTCGAAGGGCTGCTACTACTCCATCGCGCTCGACCAGGACGACGCCAAGCGCGCGAAGGCGAGCTCCAGCATGCCAGAGTCGTACGTCGGCAAGGTGCGCTCCGACCGCAAGGCGCAGGAGTACACGCTCTACGACGACGGCGCCTCGTTCGACGGCAAGGAGAAGGGCGGCAAGTCGGAGCTGCGGTGCGAGCTGCTGCACGTCAACTTCTCGAACTCGCTGCGCAACCGCAACCCGGGCGCCATGACGGTGGTGGTGCCCGAGGTGGACAGCGAGGGCGGGATGGTGCCGGCGCGGCCAAAGGACGCAGCGGGGCAGCTGAACGAGCGGCTCAAGCGCGGCGACCTCGGCGGGCTCATGGAGCTCAAGAACCGCGAGCCGAAGTGGAACCCCACCTCCAACATGTACCAGCTCGACTTCCACGGCCGCGCGACGCTCGCCTCGTGCAAAAACATCCAGCTGCACCCAAAGCACGGCGAGCAGGCGGACGTATCGTTCCTCATGGGCAAGGCGGACGAGCGCCCCTGCCCAGCAGCACCCGCCACCAGCTTGCGCACGCCCCGCCTGGGTCGCCGCCCGCCCGCCCGCCCGCCCACCACCACCGCCTCGGCCGCGCAGGTGGAGGAGAACAAGTTCAATGTGGACTTCAAGGCGCCCTTCTCGGCGCTTCAGGCCTTCGCCTTTGCGCTGATCGTGTTTGACAATAGCTCCGGCTCGTTCTGAGAGCCTCGGGATGGGCCGCCGGGGTTCGGATACGGTGCCGCATGCAGCGAGCGGGGTGGCGGCCGAGGTACATGCCGAGAAGGGGGAGGGGCAGCGCCAGCAGCGGCGGGCCGTCCGGTCCGGCGCGTGCCCGAATTGTGACTTGTACTACAAGGTGGGGTGAGGGTTTAAGCAAAGGGACGAATCCCTCGCCTCGAGCGGCCACCGCGGGTCCGCGGGAGAGGCTATCGCAACTACCGTCTAGGACTTCGCGGTCTGAAAATCGATCGTGGTTCGTGCAAACCAGTCCAAAAAGAACACACTTTTCCGGGCTTCGGCGGCGAAATTCTTTTTTCTTGATCCCTCCCGGCGCGGGCCTCTCCGGCTCTCGTAGCCGCAGCCGTAGCCGCAGCCCCAACTCTCGCCGCTCTTCTGTTTCGGGGGTTGTGACGAGGGGTGAGGGGACGGATTGAAGACACCCCTCAGCCCACACACATGGTCCCTAAGACCCTACCATCCCTAAAGAAAAGAAAGAAAATAGACAACCCAAGTGCACCTCAAGCCATGGCCCAACGCGAGGGAGGATGCCCTCAACTAATTTCTTTTCATGCGTAACCCGATGCCGAGCGTCCGGCCAACTGGGTGCGCTTCTCAGCTCCCCGGTCCTGGGCGTGAGAGGTTAATGACCGCCCACTCCAAGTGCTCCGAGAGCAGTGTGGTGTTCATTAGCTCCGAGTAGAGGGGGCGTCCTGCAGTTAAGGGGAAACCCGGTACGCGGGGGCTAACCCTCGGAGACCCGTATTTACTTTACGGCCCTTTCCCTGCGAACGCGCACCCCCCCCCTAGCTAGGGGTCAGGGCTCTCTAGCCCGTAGCCCGATACCGATCATCCGGCCCGCTGGATGCGCTTCTCAGCTCCCCGGCCCTGGATGTGAGGTTACTGACTGCACTCCAAGTGCTCCACAAGTGCATGCGTGGGAGTCGTGTGACTGCTCCTGTGTGGGGGCGACGGCTTCTGAGGATGTGAGGAAGCCGTCGCCCGCGCCTTGCTTATCGCGTGAATCGTGCTTTGTGACCGCCCGTTTTTGTTGTAAAATTAATGACCGCCCCTTAGTCTGAAATTCTAAAAGAAAGAAAGAAAATAGACAAGCCAAGGGAGGGATGGCGGATGGGAGGACGGCACGCCGCCACCACACAGCTCACAGGAGTGTCTGACGAATTCTTTGTCGGTGGTATTTTTTTCCGTTAAATTCTTTTCATGATCTGCGCACACTGCGAGCGAGTTCTTTACCAGGTTGCAACCCTAGTTTCGCACTCTGTGCTGTGAATAGAGCACCAACCAACAGCTCTCAGGACCCCCCAGTGCTGGGATGATGCCAGCAACCAACCAACCAACTCGCCGGACTGACTAGGGAGTGAGTGCGGAAGCTCCGCGCGGCTGACTGAAGTACCACGGCCCGCCGGGACCGCGTACCGGAAGGAAAGCCCCATCGCCAACACCGACCGCCGCAGCATCGAGCGGCGCGTCCTCCCCTTAAGCTGTATTGCACCATAGGTCGTCGGCTTTGCCGAGGCGGCGACGTGGACGGGACACAGGCAGGGACGGGCGAACGAACCACGTAACCCGAACAAGCGTGATCCTGAGAACGGACGGACGGGGCATTCCACCTACATAGTGCGGGACCTGGGGCAGCAACCAACAACGTGGATGGGGAGGGGTGCTCGGTCTCGGGCACCGCACCCGTGCTGCCACAAAGCACAATGTGCTGCCACAAAGCACCACTAGCGATTTCGCGCGGAGGGCGTAGTGAAGTGCTGGGGCGCTCACTGTGTGTTATTCGGGTGGGGATCCATCAGTGGTAAGCGGCTTTAGTCACAGATCCAAGCTCAGACGTCACACCAACACCACAAACACGCTCACTTCGCCGCTGCTGTAGATGGGCCTCCGGGGGCCCATGCTACGTCGAAGCACAGACCCGATCTCGGCACTCACGGGCTGCCACGCGCCCGCGCGCGGCGCGGGCCGCACCGCCCATGCCCCCGGGTCACCGACCCCGCCTCTCGGCCCTCTCGGCCCTCAGGAGCGTGCGGGAGACCGGCGAGGGGCGCGCCGCGCGCCGCCTGCAGCGCCGCCAGAGGCATTGTCGCCTCCGCTGGCGGGGTTCCCGCGCGCCCGCCCGCGCCCGCGCCCGCCCACGCCGCGCCCGCGGGCTCCGGATGCGCCGCCCTCCTTCTCCTTCTTCTCGATGGCAGTCCACGCGTGCTTGTCGACGGGTCGGCGGCGTGGTCGAGGGGAAGGTCGCCGGCGGCCGCAACTCTGCCGCCGTCGCTCCGCCGGCTCTGATCGAGTATCGGGCGTTGAGGGCGGCGGCGCAAAGCGGGTCTGGCGCATCCATCCCCACGAGCCTCGCGGCCGCGGTCGTGGCACACCTGGTGGCGGCTCTCGGGGCCGTCTCTACGGCGCTCGACACCGTATGAGGTCGCCGGCGGCCGCACCTTTGCCGCCGTCGCTCCGCCGGCTCTAACCGAGTATCGGGCGTTGAGGGCGGCGGCGCAAAGCGAGTCTGGTGCGCCACGGCCACCACCCTTGCCACCGCCCTTGCCGCCGCCCTTGCCACCCTTTGCCGCCTTGCCTCCGCCGCGGGCGGCGGTGGGAGCGGCCTGCTGGGCTAGCATGTTGTCCGTGGCTGTGGACGGGCACGTGGAACGTCAATTCATGTTCTAACGGCCTCCGGGATTCAAACAAAAAATAGCCGGGGCCCTCTCGCAACCCCTCTGACCCCCCGGGACCCGTGGGCGTCGAAGAGGCGCTCTCGGGGGGCCGTTCTGAGTTCATGCTACCACGAAGCACACTGTGCTGCGTCGAAGCACCGGGCCCGAGTCCGTGCTACGCAACCGACGCCAACCAGCAGCGTTCTTTACAGTCGAAAGTAGGTAGGTAGGTAGAAAGGTGAAGAACAGCCAGGCTCGGACTGGACACCAACGCGGTATGGGTGGACGCTGGACAGATGATGACGACACGCACGAGCGACACACAGACACAAACAAGCTCACAAGACACACAGCCAGCTGGCTGCCACACACCCTGGGTTGGCGTACACATAATTCAGGGCCACATCCTTCCTGTCGCCCCCCCCAGCACTCCAAGGTGCCAAGAGAAACAAACAAGGGCACAAACAAACAGTCGAAACAGGGTTGGAACCACGTAAAGAAAAACAAATTCGACCAACGTCGGCGCCTCCGGGAGCACTTGCAATATGGCTGCCACGGTCAAGTCCTCCGTCAAGGTCTTCGGCGGGCTCCTGCAGCGGCTGACCCATCGCTCGAGCGCCTGCGCGTGCGACATGACTTTCGCGGTCTACATGCCGCCGCAGGCCGCCGCGGCGCCTGTGCCGGTGGTGTACTGGCTCTCCGGCCTGACGTGCACCGACGAGAACTTCCACCAGAAGAGCGGTTTCGCGCGCGCCGCATCGCAGCTCGGCCTGTGTGTCGTCATGCCCGACACCTCACCTCGCGGCGTGCAGATTGACGGCGCGGACGACTCGTGCGACCACGCCACGCCGCCCGCAGCGCCGCCGCCGCCGCCCGCTCGTTCACACTGCCGCCCACCGCGCCGCGAGGTACGACTTTGGCTCGGGCGCCGGCTTCTACGTGGACGCCACGCAGCCCAAGTGGCGCGACCACTACCAGATGTACTCCTACGTCAAGGCCGAGCTGCCGGAAGTGGTGGCGGCCGCGTACCCCGGCAAGCTGTCGCCGGCGGCATCCATCTGCGGTCACTCCATGGGCGGGCACGGCGCGGCTTGCCGAGGCAGCCCCGCTCGGCGCAGCGGCGCTCTCGACGCCCCGCATGCCGCGCCCCGCCAGGCGCACTCACCCTCTTTCTCAAGAACCCGGGCATGTACCGCTCAGTTTCCGCCTTTGCGCCCATCTGCAACCCAACCGCGGTGCCGTGGGGGGACAAGGCCTTCAAGGGCTACCTGGGGTCGGTGGAGGCGGGCGCGGCGCACGATGCGACCGAGCTGATGAGGCAGTACTCGGGGCCCCCATTCAAGATACTGATTGACCAGGGCGCCGCCGACAACTTTCTCTCCGGGGAGGTGCTAGCGGCGGCTCATAAATCGCGCCACTGCTTGGCGGGTCAGTAGCCGTTTCGCTCTGGCCGCGGTAGGTCAACCAGCTGCGCCCCGACACATTTGCCGCCGTGTGCAACGAGCGCGGCGTCGAACTCGAGCTGCGCATGCAGGAGCGCCTCAGTGAAGACGCTTCTGACGCCCACCCCAAGAGGTCGACATACGCCCCCGCATGCACGCATTGCAGGAGGGCTACGATCACTCGTACTACTTCATCTCCAGCTTCATCGCCGACCACCTCGCGTTCCACGCCGCCGCTCTAAAGTAGGCCTCACTCCGGGCCAGGGCGCGCGCAAGAGAGCGGGGAGAGTGACGTGCCTGCCCGTTCACTCGAGACTCGTGTGTTCACAACGGAGTTCAGTTCACCGCTCTGCTTGAGGTAGGCATGTACAGTGGGGCCCAGTGTCTCAGTTATCAGCGACTGGCAGTATCCGTTCCCACGCATGCCAAGTAGCATCACCAAGCCTCCATTTTGTTCTTTTTTCGGCCACGGGCTCCACCGAGGAGCCGCGGAGCCGCGCGCCCGCGCGCGGGGGCCGCCGGCGCCGCGCGCGAAAAAGCAAAAACACCGCCGCGACCTGCGTGACACCTGACACGTCTCCCGACGTGGTGTGAGCCGCCGAAGCCCGAACGTCGATCTACCCATGAAGGGCAACCTCCCCGGACCCCGCGTCCCTGCAGACCCTTGTCGCCTTTGTCGCGCCGTTGTGCAGCGCCCAGCGGCGGGCCGGCGGCTTCGTGAGAGTTGAGTGCTGAGACGTGAGACCCCACCCCCGCGCGAAATCACCCGGGAGCGTCTTCGGTTTCGTCGCCAGGGGGGGGGGGTCAGACGAAAATCCCGAGTAATCGAGATCTCTGCGAGAGAGTAGTAGATCGCAGACAGTAGATCGCAGACCAGGAGTGGAGATCCTAGCCGATTCTACCACACAGTCGGGCTTGGTTGAAGATGAAAGATTGAGATCACAGATTGTGGATCGTGTTGGCAGTTGCCAGGGTCAAAGGTGGAGATTGGAGATGGAGAACACAGATCGTAGATCCTCGCGCCGGGCATCCACCACTGGGGCGGAGATTGGAGATCGAGATTGGAGATTGGAGATCGCAGCTGGCGGCGGCAGGGGTCAAATGGGAGATTGGAGATCGGAGATCGGAGATGTGCGGTGTGAATGAATCAATAGCGCATCTCCTTGAAGGTTCGAGCCCCCCCCCCTCCCCCGGCCCCCCGAATCGAGATTGGAGATGGGAGATTGGAGATGGAGATCGGAGATCTAAACTGGATCCGGCAAAATATGACGCTGGAGATTGGAGATTGGAGATAGAGATTGGAGATCTGACTGGATCCGGCCTAAGATGTGTCGACGCTGGAGATTGGAGATTGGAGATTGGAGATTGGAGATTGGTGATCACAGAGGCCGCTGTGATGATCTTTTTGTTTTTTAAAGGTTACTGGTGCGCGGACGGCCCGGGGAGCCTGCGGCGCCATTTTAATCTGCGCTCCTCTTTATGGCCTGCGGCGCCTGGCTTGAGCTTGGAAGTGTAAACGAGTCCGCCAGGGCGGTATGCAAACACGGAGCGCGCTGCGCGCGCGGTCTATGTACGCCGAACTGGGGGCGTTATCGTGTGGTTCGCGCTGCCATCAACAAATAATTTTGTGTACAGCCGCTCATGGACGCGACGGGCACGCTCAGGCACGCCAGGTGGGAAGTGGTGCATGCCGCTCAGGAGCGCCACGAGCTCCTCCTCGGTCTTTAGAGGATACAGGTTCGCGGCGAACTCGGTCATGCCAGAGACTAACGAGGTGAGCTCCATCGCGGCGCGCTCATAACAAGGAGGCGCGTTCTCCGATCTTCATCTCCGATCTCCAATCTCCAATTTTGTGGGGGAGGCGTGTCAGGGGGGGATCGATGTCCTTCCAAGGGGATGCTCTTTTCCTTTCACACCTTCAAGCGGATCTCCACCCTCTTTTCGCGCCATTTTGCAATCTCCAGTCGGCCACACGATTCTCGAGGCGCCTTTGGCGCGAAGTCAACATCTCCGTCTCCGGCCTGAGATCTCGAGGTGCCGATGGCGGCAGCTCAAGATCTCTATCTTCAGTTAAAGATCTCTGAGTTTTGTGAGAGATGCTGTGTGTGGAAGATCTCTGATCGGCATCTACGATCTCCACTCAACAAATCTACTGGTGTCCCGCAGAGATCTCGATGTATGAAAATCCCGAAAACGCTAAATGGCGGCCTAACGGGCCACGGAATCTCTCTCCGCTGCCACACGTACATGTCCCGCACAGACCGCGAGCAGACAGCGCCTGCTGGCCATTTCGAGACATTCGCCAAGAACGCTAGCTACATGGGAGGGCTTCGTAAAGAATGGATTGAAAAACATTCGAACAAAGAAGATGCGCAAGAGGAGCGGTAGCGCCTGAGCTCCCGGGCGGCTGCGCCGGCCGCGCGGGCCGTGGGCGCAGCGTGGGGCCGGGAGCGGCCTGCTCCGTGCTCATGTGTCCAGCGTCTCTAGACGATTACAAAGGATCGGACGTCACGCACATTTTGACAGGGACGTCGGAAATCGGACACATCCACTGGGACGAGTCAATTCATTCACTAGAATGACTAGAAAGGGCACCCATGGGGGGTGATCGCATCCCCCCCAATGGCGGCGGGCGCCGCAGAGCCGGCATTGTGGAGTCAATCCCCCCCATTGCGCGCGCGCGCATTGGTGGCGAAGTCGACGCTGCGCCTCAGCTTGTCGCGCGCGACCCACTTGGTGAGGAAGTCGGCGGGCATGAGGTCGTCTGCGATCTTGACGACGCGGCACTCGCCCTCGGCCATGCGGCGCTGGAGCGTGTGGTACCGGCGGAGGAAGTGGCGCGAGCGCGACGCGGACATGGCATTGTTGGCGACGAGGACGTGGGCTCGGTTGTCCGGCGCCGGTTGTTGGGCTCGGTTGTCCGGACGGCAGGATGCGGACCGTAGGCCGCTACCATGCGCAAGAGGAGCGGTAGCGCCTGAGCTCCCGGGCGGCTGCGCCGGCCGCGCGGGCCGTGGGCGCAGCGTGGGGCCGGGAGCGGCCTGCTCCGTGCTCATGTGTCCAGCGTCTCTAGACGATTACAAAGGATCGGACGTCACGCACATTTTGACAGGGACGTCGGAAATCGGACACATCCACTGGGACGAGTCAATTCATTCACTAGAATGACTAGAAAGGGCACCCATGGGGGGTGATCGCAGAAGAGGCGACGGGAGGAACCGGCGGAGGATGCAGTGACGTGAGACACACACACACACACACACACACACACACACACACACACACACACACACACACACACACACACACACACACACACACACACACACACCGCTCACCCACGCGCACTGGGCCTTGCACTTTGAATGCCGTGGGGCTCCTGTCGTCAGACGTGGAGACGCGAGGGTTGCCCCCCCTTGCCCCACCACCTCGTGTGTGTGGAGAAGTTTACCTTACCTTACCTTACCTTACGGCTAGTTCCATTTCACTGTGGCACAGCTCGCGTTACAACACATCGATTTCGGCCATCGCGCGACAAACCTACATCGTCGAACCCTTGACCTGCTGTTATCTCCACGCGTAATTCACGTCAACGTCAAACAAGCGACGCGCTACCTTTCCGTCCACTCCCATGGGTCGCAGCTGCCTTCTGCGCGTCCTGGGGATGTACCTTTGTCGCGCGCCGGAGACGACTCGACGCCGCTGAGATCGGAGATCAAGCTCTGACAGGTCGCACGTCGCTCCTTTGACGCCGACGTGACTCACCCGTGCAGATCACATCAGGACACGGTCTCGACGCGCTCGGTACGACGCCTGCGACCCGTCTCGGGTCAGGTGGCACGACGCTCATCGCGCCTGCCAGCGCTGCCGTGCAGGTTGCCACGACGAGGTCGAGCACGCTTCTATACGCTCGCCGAGCCTTCCTTTCCATCCCATTTGGCAGCCTGGGAACGGTGGCGGTCAGAGGCAAAGCATACGAGGGGTGGTGGAACCACATGTCACGGCTACTGCCGGCTCGACCCCACGATAGCCTCCGGAGGCTGACTTTGAGGCACAATCATCGGACGACGTCGGCGAGTTGAGTCGCGCTCGCGGTAGCCAGATGACCTCTCATACTAGTATCATCGGCCATGGCCGCAGGAAGCGCGGGGGAGGGCGCTGGGAGCAACACGGAGCTCCGTTGGACGTTTTCAAGATTAGCGTGTCAGAGTGAAATGGAACTAGCCTACCGTACATGTCGCCGCGACCCCCCGGCTCAGCGGGTCGCGGCGCCCGATCCGCCACGGCGCGGGTCCTCATATCTCCCCATACCATATCCCGCCCTATCCCCCGGTATCTCCACGTATCCGGCGCATATCCCGCCGTATACGGCGGATACCGCGAAAGAACCGCCCGGAGCCCCGGACCACGGATTCCTGCATCCTCTAGGCGGACGGTGCGGCGGACGGGGCAGGCACGGGCGACGGCGCAGGGAGGGCAGCGGCGTCGGTGCGATTGTCTAGAACACTGATCAGCTTGCGGCGGTGCTCGAATAGGATGTACCTGCAGCAACGGATGGATGGCTTGGTCGTGGGGGCTACTCCACTGGGAGGGCGCGGGCCAGCCGCGCACCGAAATTCGCCGCGTTTTCTCTTCTGAGGCACTTGAGCAACGACGACTCCGGTGCCCTGCGGACCCGCCACGTGGAACCGGATCGTCACCACGGGCTGCCCGTCCTCCTCGGTTTCCCAGCGCTCCATCGCATTGCGCCTGTAGCGAGAAGGACCGGCCGTTTGTCGCCTGGCCTTCTACGCGCGTGACCGCCCTCTCGCGCACGTGCCTGCCGCGATCCCCGCCGCGGTCTGCGCCCCAGGCTTTGAGTGGCGTCCCGAGCGCGTACCCAACCGTCGCGTCGAGGGACACCTATGGCCGAGGGCTTGGGCGGACGTGTGCGCGCCTTGCCGCTGGCTCCTGTGGTCGGGCGGTGGCGCGCCTTGTCGAGCGCCTCGCTGAAAATAACTTGCGTGCTCGTCGCCGACGGAAACAGCGCCTGCGACACGCCCCAGAAGCATGCGCCGAAGGCGCACGCGCCAAATGCAATGACAACCGCCGACACGCCCTTCTGCGCTGCCCCCACGACGCCCGGCTCGAATTTCAGGGGCGGCAAATTCTCATCGTCCTCGTTGTAGACAGCCAGTCCTCCCGGGGCGCGCTCCTGCGTCGAAGCTGTCGTCGCGATGGAATCCTCCACCCGCTCTTCACCTATATGGCGGCGCGCTAGAAGTGACGGAAAAGCATCCCAGCGGGTTGTCGACGGTGTGGACTTGTCGTTGTGCCTGCGGGCTCGCCTTTGCCAGATGATGGCGGCGGCTTTGCTGCCGCGCAGAGCAGGCGGGCGCGGGACGGACCGAGCCCCAGCAGAGGTCGCGCGCCGCTGCGCAGCGCGCGAACAAAGAGCAGCGACATGGGGCCAAAAAGGAGAAATGCAATCGCGGCGGCCCTGCCGCCGTCTCGCCTTCTCTGCCTGATCCTGTTGACTCCGCGGACGGCGATCCCGTGCCCGACCGACTCGAAGCACAGCGACGAATGCGGCACCAGCGACGCATGGCAGGCTGGTCATGACGCAGTTGTGATACGTCCAACGGCGTCCAACTTGGTAAAATTCGGTCCAGCTGATTAACCCTGGTAGGTGGACAAAAATATGCGTTTTTCGGCCTCCCCTCCCTAACATTAGCCGGCCAAAATGTACTCTGACCGGTTAATATTAGGGAGGGGGGGGCGGTCGGGTGTCAGACCTAGCGCTAGGTGTGCGAGGCTGACGTATTTTGGACAATCCACCTACCAGGGTTAAGGTGCCTCGGGCCAGTTGGGGGGGGCAAACCCTGCCCGCCCCCTAGAACCCCAGGTAAGGCCCAGGTGTGGCCTAGGGCATCAGAAGGGACCAAGAGGAGTCCAGTCTGAGCCATAGAGCCCATGTCTTTGCCCCCGAAGGTCGCGTTCAAATGCCCGGAACGGACGTTACAGTGGTGTCCGGCCGGCGCGATCACCGAGCTGTGACGCTCAGGGAAGCCTGATGAGGTACTGGTTTCTTTGCCCAGGCCTGGCCTACGACCCATGCTGGATCAGCTGAGCAAGGTTTGGGGAGAATCCCCCATTCAGATCTTCAGATATTTTGACGGATGACCGAAATCACCCCGTTTTTGCCCATTTTGTACAGCTCTGGCCGTCTCTTCCTTCGCAAGGGCCCCGCCCCCCAGAGCTGGGGGTGGGGCCCGCGCAGGGGACCTCTAGTCCAGTGCTCAAGTGCTCAAGTGGCCCCCCCCAACTGGTTGGCTCCCGTGACGAAAAACGAAGACGCACCAAGCGCTAAGCGTGAGGACACGATTTCGAATTCGTAGGAGCATCTGAGCAAAATTGAGTCCGCTCAGGTGTGAACAAAAAAGTATAAGGGTCGACCAGGTTTCGAACTGGGGACCTCCCGCTAGCGGGAAAGTTTCGGTTCGGAAACCTATGTATGTAGGAAGTGGAGCCAGAAGATTGGAGGGGGGGGGGGGGGGGGACGAGTTGGCGGGACGAGTTGGAGCGCGAGGGCGGCGAATTGGCACAGAGCTCAGAGCCGACCAGTCGATTGCCGTGCTACTGCGTTCGCTGCCGCTGGCTGCTGCCTGCCGCCGGCTGCCGCTGGCTGCCGGGCGCCCGCCGCAAATGGAAGACGAGGGCTACGTGGTGGCGGCGGCCGCGGGGGCCGCTGGCACACGAGGTGTCGCGGTGAGGCACAGAGAATGGAGAGCCGAGCGCATCGGCGCATTATGCCATCGCGTTGCGGTCAGGGCCTCGGCGACGGAGAGCGGGGCGGAGGAGCGGATGAGGCCGGGGCGGCGATCAAGTGGAAGTGGAGCATAGACGGAGGGGAGCTCTTCGAGGAATGCCTCCGCAGGGCCAATAGAAGTCAATGCAGTGGAGGAGCAAGCATTGAGTGAGGGGCCAACGGAAGGCGGGAGCGGCCTTGTGGGGGTATAGCATACCGGAGGAATTAGACACCACAGATCGCACACACCGACGCCCGAAGTGCCAAGAAGGACGTCACCTCAGAAGGCCATGGCCGAGAGAACATTCCCCCGGGAGGACAAAAAAGGGCTTCGCACCCCCTCCTTGCGCAGTGACCCTCGCTAAGTGTCGCCGTTATCAGGGCACGCTATCCTGCGCAGGCAGGGCAAGTGGGGGCGAGGCGCAGTCCCTCTGGTCTATACTGGTGTGGTTCTGTCCCTAGTCTCGGAGGGGGGCAAAAAGATAAGAATATCTATTTTTTCAAGTGCCCCCCCCCCGCTGTGACTTGCGGGGGGGGGGGGGGCGGAAAAGAGGAACCTCTTAGCGCCATCGCCATGGTGCTGCAAGCAGCGCCGGGCGACGACGACTTACCGCCTCCCGGTCCCCCTCGGCACACCTCCGCTGCTCAATGTTTGACGACTCGAACCCATGAAGCTTCCCCGTGTGTCGGGAATCGTAAAGAGTAAAGGACTAAGTATGACGTCGCTACAATGTGCGCGCTCCACCTTCCATGACAATGTGCGCGGGACAGACACGGACACAGGAGGAAGGGAGGGTGGCTCCTCTCTCAGAGAGAGACACGCACATGGGTGAGGGGTGGAACACGTTCACACCGGGACGCCTTATCTCTTACACCGTGCGCGGGTTGACGTGCCTCGGCCGGCGTGGTCCGAAATCGCATGCCTCGTTTTTCGCGCGCGTGGTCCCAAATCCCATCCTCGATGATCGAATCGCCGAAGTCGCTGAACCGACGGTATTGCTCGTTCTGCCGCTCAGCCTTGGCAGCACTCGGTGTAGTGCTCACCATCGCAGTCATGGGCGCATGGAAGGACGCCGCTCGTCCAGCCTTTGAGCGTGTGCTTCCGCTGGCGCCGGTCGAGGATAGCTCTGTGCACCTGAATCTCACCACTGTTTGCAGCCTGCTTGACCACGAGGTCGAAGGGAGCTCGCCAGGAGACGTCATGCGGTTCTACCTGAACGCGGGCGGACCGTTCTGCAGGATGACGCTACGCGGTGCTCTTGGTGGATGCCTCGCGGTGAGCGAGCCCGACTGGATCTTTCTTGAGCATTTCATTGGCTACTGGGCGGCTGAGCGATGGGCTCGCGCTCCCGACGGCCCACTCGTCGATTACCTTGCGCAGGCACAGCGGGGACCACCTATTCACGGCGGTATCTGGCACGCTTTACTGGATGCTCACTTACCTGAGGAAGAATTGTGGCCGTATGGGTTGAGCCTTTGCAATCAGACGCAGATGGAGTGGGTGGGAGCCATGTACAACTGTGTGCACGGCATGGGACATGCATTTCTTATGTCGGCGCTTCGTGACACCGGGATCCCTTCTCTTTCAGATCGGTGCACACCTTGGCGCGCTGGCCAACGTCTTGGCTATGAGGTTCGCGACGAGATCTTGCGCCACGCACTGCGTATCCTCTACTCAGGCCCAAGCTCGGCGCAGATCCAAGTGGCTTCCATGGGACTGTACGAGGCCTATTTTATGCTCGTTGAATCTCAGGTCGGCTCAACAGCGGGCGCTGGGGACTTTGACGTGTGTGCCAAAGCGCCGCTTGGGGCGCGCGGCTCGTGTTTCCTTGAGCATCGGAGATGGATGCTACACGCCTACGAATCCGGACTCTCAACCAGCGACTACTCGACCCGCTCAGAGGGGTGCACGGCCACAAACATGAGTTCTGCACACCGAGATGCATGTATGGCCGCAGGAATGCCATCCTCTGGGCACACCTTTCGCAGCTGCATGCAGGGCGTCGCGAAGCCAACCGCACGTTTTCGTGCTTGTGCATCGTGGACTGGCCCAATGGTTGCTGCTGCTGGAGCTAGATCCTTTATTCTCTTTCGACTGTCTCAATGGCTACAGCTGTGGCAGCTCCGTGTGCTCGAACGTGATTACAACGTGCAAGGCGTTGCGGACGAACTCGACCTCTTTTATCGTTGGATTGACTCTGTGATGGATTGGGCTACATACTGGAAGGTACTGGACCACTTCGGCGAGGCAGCTGCAATGTACCTTTGGTAAACCGGCGGGGAAGAGAAGGCGAGGCAGCTGCAATGTACCTTTGGTGAACCGGCGGGGAAGAGTTACTTGAAGAGAAGTAAGAGTAGGAACGAACACACCGCCACATTCCATCAGGAACAGCACTGCGGTACTAGTAGTATAATCTAGTAGGCGTAGCCCTTCCGATCTTTAGTCTGTGCGAGTGAACTGAGGAGAAGCGGACCTGGCCTCGAAGCAGTGTGAGGCAAGCAGCCACGGCAAAAGGGCATCGGACATTTAGGTATATGACTTGTGTGCTCTCAAGTTGTCCAAGTAGGCAAGTGTATTTATAACTCACCCGGAAAATAGAAGATTTGCCTGTACTTGAGGCCACCCCCTGCGAGCGGGCGGCCGGGGCGGGTGCGCGCGCTAGGGTGCGCGCTGACCTGTGCCTCTTTGTGTGCGTCTCGCCCCTGTACGAGTCTCGCCCATCCTCTCCCGGAGATGCCTGCTCTAACTATTTCTGAGGGAGAGGTACACCTGGGGGAGGGTGTAGAGGATGCAGAGTGTAGAGCACTGTAGAGCTGTAGAGCTGTTCAGTGACGGGTAGAGCGCTGGAGAGCGCTGTAGAGCTGTAGAGCTCTCCATCCGGCGCGTGACAGGAAGGGAAGGCGGAAGGGATGACGGATGTGAATGAGCCGCCTGTGTAGAGCGATTCGATAGAGCGATGTAGAGCGATGTAGAGCGATATTGGAGAGAGAGCGCGATTTACACGTAGCAACCCTTTTCCTGGCTCACAAGCTAAAGATGTTTACGCATCACGGGCCCCCACGGGCGACACGGACGACAACTGCTAAAAACCAAAAATCTTCTCACGGACGGAGGTGGGGAGCCCCGGATCTCCGGGTACTCTTTATAGCTGTACTCGTCTTGGCAGGGGTATTACTTAGTGATTTCACTGTGAGTGAAATCGCACTCGACATCGCTCTACAGGCGACTCACATCGTCACGCGCCGGATGTAGAGCTCTACAGCTCTACATACAGCGCTCTCCAGCGCTCTACATCTCTACAGACAGCTCTCAGACAGTGCTCTACACGCTACTGTGCATGTCAGGCCAGGCTGCAGCAGGGCACTACCATCGTGCTGCCCTGTTGCAGCCTGACTTTTCCCACTGTGCACAGTCGCCAGAGCACCACCACCGCCCGGCATCGTGTCACGGCGAGCTCCTTCTGCGCCCGCTCGCGAGGCTCTCGCGCTGGCACACTTTGGCCATCTGCTGCTCGCGTTCGGCGAGCTCTTCTCCGCAATCCTGCCACGGTGCCGCCACCACACACCTTCTGGCCGGCCTGAGCCGCGCGGACTCGCCGGCGGGGGCAACGTGTCGACCTCTCTCTCTGGTGCACCACGGGCCGCAACGGCCTGCGAGCAGCTGGCGCGAGGAGGCAGTGTGCCGGCACAGTCGAGCCGGAGCATCGGGTTCTTGATGCTTGTGGGGTCGAGTTTGACCTTATGTGGCATAATATGCAACAATAAGGCTATGCTATCTCCCGGCTTTTTGAGATATGATCCCTCAAAGTCGAATTATGGTTTACTGGTGACCATAGTACCGTCTGTCTTGTTTGCGAGATCTTCAAACGAATACTTTAAAGTCTCGACAATCACTAAGCTGCTTATGTGGCACCGCAGAGGCTCCCTTGGGGATGCCTGAGGCCACCCCAACCACTCACCAAGCCTTACGTGGACGAATTCAAACCTACTTTTATGGTTTACCCACACTAAGCGAGTAGGTCCTCCTGAAGGAGCTCGCCTCGCCGGCCGCCTCCTCCCGGCCAGCATACCCGCCGAGTGCGGCGTATGTGGCGCCGGCGTCGCCGCTGGCCATCCTGGCTGCCGCCGGGCTCTCGTCGCCAGCCCTCGCGCTGTGCCGCTCCCTTGGCTGTGTCGGAGCGGGCTCGCAGGTCAGCGGCGCGTCCCCAGCCTCGCCGCCGCCCCCCTCGACGCCGCTCCCCTCGCCGCCGGTGGCGACCGCGCTGCCGATGTCGGTCGCGCTGGCCGGCAGCGCGTCCGCAGCGTCGTCGCTGCCCTCGCCGTCGCTGTCCTCGCCGCTGGTGGGGGCCGCGTCGCCGGCGCCGAGCGTCACCCGCCTCCACGTCTCTTCCTCTAAGTTGAGCCAGAAATCCTGGTCGGGGTAGCCGTCGTACGCGACCGCGTGCACGAGCCGGCCGTCGGAACCCTCCTCCCGCCCCGTGATGGTGCCTGGCCACCACCTGTGCTCGCCCAGGATCTCGACGTGAGTGCCTGCCTCGACGACGGCGTGCCCGGCGATCCTCGCCGCCGCGTCCACGCGCAGCCGCTTCCGACGCGCCGTCTTTGGCTCCGCGGGCTGCGGCAGCACGTAGTTCGGGCCGGACTCCGCCACGCCCGCGAGGACCTCGGCCGCGCTCACGGTCTCGACCGTGGCCTCGACCGGCGGAGGGGGGAGCTCGACCCGTCGTTCGACCCTTCGGTCCGTGACCTCCCGCGCCAGCCGCTCGCCAGCGAGGGGTTCCTGATGCGCCGCCCGTCGGTCGACGCCCTCGCCCCTGCGCTCGGCCAACGACGCCGTCGCTGTCCTCGCCGACGTGACGGTGATTCGAGGCCGCCCATCCGCCATTTGATGCCGTCCAACACCAAGTGGTTCCCCTCCAACACCAAAGTCGTTCCCCCCGTCCCCCTCGGACACGTCCCTCCCTGTCCTCTCGACTCGTTCCTCTACTTATATACATACATCCTCTACACCCTCCCTCCCTCGAGGCAACGGTGCTCCGCCAGACAGAATTCGGCCCAAGAGGAACGAAAACCCAGAAAGGAAAGAAAAAAGTCGCCCGTCGAAGCACCCATCGAGCAGCCCCCTTCCGAGCGATCGCGATGCCTGCTGAGGTCCTTGTTGACTCTTGCGATCGCAGCTGCGGGAAGCTCCCACCCACCCCTGCCACACGCGCTCCATGAAGAATGATAGATACACATAGAAAGCATGATCCATGGAAAGGTCTGGTCTCCCAAAAGAAACTCGTCCCATGCGAGCTCCTATCAATGGAGAATAAAAAACGCGAGCCCCGCCCGTCGAAACCGTTCCCTTGCCCGAAAAAACAACTCGGCCTGCCCGTCGAAGCAGCCGTAGCCCCCTTCGAGCCGGCCATGGTCTTCGGCCTCACGCCCTCCCTCTACGTTAAGGCTGGCAGCTTCATCTTCGGCGCCTACGGTCACGCCGCGCCGCTCGTCCGCCGCCGCGCGCCGCCCGCTGCTCCCTGCTCGACCCGCTTCCGTCCCCTGCCCCCAGGAGTGCAGATGCTGCTCGTGCCCTCCAACATGATGACCGACCACTTTGAGGCGCACATATGCGTCCCTTGCCCCCCCCCCCCCCTCGCGCGTTGCCGCCAACTCGCCTTCCCGCCTCCAAAGCCCCGCGGCCGCCTCTCGATGCCGCCTCCAAGCTCCAGCCACTGCGGCACGTCTGCTCAAAAGCCCGGCGGCCGCCTCTCGATGCCGCCTCCAAGCCACTGCGGCGCGTCTGGCAGGCGCCGGCCACCAAATATACGGACTTCTGGATCCGTGGCCAAAGCGTCAGCATCGCCACCGTTGTCTATTGCATGACGAAGCTGCCGGAGGATGTCGCGGCAAAGGCACTGCTCGGTCTCTCGGCTGGCATCGCCGTGCTCTACCCCTTCAATGCCAAGTTCGGATACCTCTCGAGCCTGGAGGTCAAGTACCCGATGTACCACTTCGTGCTTTCCGTCGGGATGGACGCAATCAACAGCGTCTCTTCACAAACCGTGCTGTGAACAGGCACTATGTCCCCGAGGCGCTCATGCTCGGCCTGACCGTCGCGGGCGTCCTCGCGCTCAAGTGACGTGCGAGGTCTTCTCGAATCTGCGATTCTACGGTGTTCGCCAATGGTCGCGCCTGCACCTCCTCTGGCGCTCTTGCGAGAAACGGCTAACGGGGAGGGGGTTCGGTGTGCGAGATGAGAGGGCAGCGGGATTCCCACGGGCGACTTAGGGACTCTCTGGTGCACTGCGTCGGGCGTGCCCATGCGCGCGCGATACGCAAAAAAACAGTTTCATTGTGGAGCCACTGAGAGAAAAAAGAGACGCCGTCGGTCAACCCGTCATGCGGCAGGTGGCTTGCTTTGCCTTTGGCTCGCTGCCACCGCGGTGGGTCACCAAGCACTCGCTTGCTTTTTTTTCGCTCCAGTCCTGCGGATCTTCTAGTAGACCGGAGGGCTACGAAGCCTTTCACACTCCAAGGGGCTGGTCACCAAGAGCTTCTCCGCGTGCGGCGTCATCACCGCGCGACGCGCTCGCCACGCCTCACCCGAGCAAAAGCAACGATCGCGCGCCGCCGCCGCCCGCCTCGCCGCGCCGCGCCGCGCCGCGCCTCGCCACGCCTCGCCTTGCAGCAGCGCACGCGCACGCGCACGCGCACGCGCACCCGCGCGCCCGCGCTCGCTCCGCGAGAGCGAAGCGACCTTCCTCGCGGGAATCGAACCTGGAGCCAAAAGGTCCCGGCTCGAACCGCGAACCGGTTCGACCACCGCCGCTGGCGGTTCTGCAAAGGCAGTCAGGGGCAGCGCCTGATATAACGTGAAATAGTGCGACGATCACCCGACCCACCGTGCCCTCGCGAAAGAGATCTCGCGCCGCGCGCGCTCGCACACGCCGCCCGAGAGCACTCCCACCCCCGCCGCCCTCGCAAGCTCACAGGTTGATTTGAGGAGAAGCAGCTGGGGAGGTCAAAGCGGGAGAAGGCGGCACGGCGGCGGCGGCGCGGCCCCCCCCCATCCCCACGCCTCCGGGTCGTGCGTACCGCCTCCGGGCGTGAGTGTCCCCCTAGCGTCTGCTCCAGCAGTCGCTCCGGTAATCAGGCCGAGAGTACCAGGGAGGAGGGGAGAAGAGCCCAGGGTGGGGAGAGGAGAAGAGCCTAGGGAGGGGGGAGGAGAAGAGCCCAAGGCGGCCTCCCTCTCCCTCCCCTCCCACCGGGCCTCCCTCTCCCCCTCCTCCCGGGCCAAGCACCGACAGTCTCAAGGGGCCCGCCGCTGGAAGGGGCAAGCCAGCGGCACGAGGGCTTCAGCCACACAGCTACCAAGGGAACGCGACCCACACAAAGCACCAAAGTTAGGCATACCCCCCGGCGCAGTGTCCCCCGCTATGTGTCGCCGTTTGTCGGGGCACGCTATCCTGTGCAGTCAGGGCAAGTGGGGGCGGGGTGGAGTGCCCAGGAGCGTGCCCTGGGATTTCTCTGCCCAGTCCGGGGGTGCGTCGAACCTTCCATCACCCTGGGAACGTCCGGGTGATGGAAGTAAAGATATATTACTTTTTGTGGAGCCACTGAGAGCTCGGGGCGGGGTGTGCACCAGTGTGAATATACCCAGCCCGCGGTGTATATACCCGCCCCACACAGACGTATACCTGGCGTCCTGGGTCGACCCTCCAACTCTCTGCCCTCCAAGCTCTCCAACGGCAGTGAACGCGTCCGACCGCTCGACCATCGAGCTGTTTAGCAATTTCAGTCCACATCCTCGACGACGCCATTCCCAAACGACCACGTCGAGTCACCTGGCGGCGGCCCCATCCCCGCCGACCCCGCCGACCCCGTCGCCGCTGGTGCCGGTGGGACAGGACGAGGCGGGGCCGACTCCGACGTCCTGGCGGCCTGCATCGCGCTGGCCGCGGGCGGCGGCAACAACGGCGACGGCGGCGGGCGCACGCCGAAGACGGAGCCGGGGCCGCAGCCCGGAGGAACGACGACTCGCATGAGCCCCATCGGCGTGGAGAGCTGAAGGCTTTGCCCCGGCGCGACACCGTGTGGGACCGTGACCGAGAGGACAGCGCCTGTGCCTGCCAGAAGCGATGCGGCCGAGACGTCCGATGGACGGTGGGCGCAGCCCGGCAGCTGAGGCCGCGGCTGGGAGAGGGGGCGGCTCGGAGACGGTTGGCTCCGCGGCGTTGGCAGCTTCTGCCCGCCGCCGCCTCCACCGAGTCGCTGCCGCTTGCGGCCAGCGGCTGGGAAGGCCTGCTCGCAATAAGCGACCAGCGCCGCCTCGGCAGCACCCTCCTCCGGGAGTGGTGGCAGCGGTGGCTCTGAGCTCTGCGCCCTCGACGGCGTCGGCGGCTCGACGCTCGATGTCGACATCCTCGAGCTCTGCGCCCTCGACGGTGGCTCGACGCTCAATGTCGACATCCTCGACGGCGCCGCCGCGCCAGCCGGCGCCGCCGCGACAGCCGGCGCCTGCTCAGCGCCACCCTCGACGCCGTCGAGACCCATCGGCGTTGATCTCGCGGAGTCGTGAGCGCCTGTCTCAGCACCCGCGCTCGCCGCCATCGCTGCGGTGGCTGCGGCGGCGGCAGCCTTGGCGGCGGCCACCTCGGCGGCGGCGGCGGCGGCGGCGGTAGTGCCGGCGCGCAAGATTCCAAACGCCCTTTCGAGGAGAACCGCCCGCGCCGGCAGTCCCGCGGGCTCGAGCTGGGCGGCGAGCTCGTCGTCCTGGTAGAGCCTACGAACGTCAGGGGCAGTTCCATGATGCGCACATGCATGAAGGGCGAACTGGGAACTCCTCGGATAACACCGGTAGGCTGCGCGCAGCAGCCGCCTCGCGGCGGAGACGTCGCAGCGCGACTTTGCGCCGTCGGTGGGCAAGGAAGCGCAGAGGCCACGTGCAAAGTTCCGCAGCGCGGCCCCACGCTTTGCCTCCATCCGCTCCTCTTTGAGCAGCGCACAGAGCGAGACGAGCGACTCGAGCTCGCGCGCTGGGTCGGCGGAGGCGCTCGCCGAGCCAGCCAACACCTCTGAGTAGAGGCCGGCGGCGTCTGCGCAATCTTGGTACAACTCAAAGGTGCGCAATATCGGGCCGCAACAGCTCTCATCTACGACCGGCGCCGCCGCGCGGGACGGCACCTGCGGCGAGAGCGGCAGGCAATAGTAAGGTGGGGCATGGCCAAAGCAACATGTGCGCGTGATATCAGGCAGTTTTGGCCTGGAAGATCGAGAAGGACATGCTGCCACTGCGGCCGCGGCTGGGCATGAGGTCACGCAACTCCTTCAGCGCGCGGCCGGGACGCCTCCTGTGCCGGTGCCAGTGCAGCCGCGCGAGTGCGAGCCGCGCACGGTGGAGCCACGGATTCGTCTTGAGCGCCGCCACCAGGATCGACTCGCACGCCGCATAGCCCTGAGCGAGGGTGGCTTGCGCGATCGCCCCTTCCGGCAGATGGCCGCCCACACCGGCACTGCCCTCGCCGCTGCCACCGCCGCCACCGTCGCCACACGCACCGCCGTTGCCATAGTCGTAGTCGCCATTGCAGCACGAATCTGCCACTCCCTCCTCCTCTCCCTCCTCGTCCTCCTCGGAGCATTGGGCGAGGCTGTAGACTCCGCTCGACTTGACGTCGCGAAGAAAGGCGTCGAGCTGCGCCGACGCAGGCTCAGACTCGAGGAGCCCATCGAGGAGCGCGCCGCCCAGCTCTTGCAGAGCGAGTGCACACCGGTCGCCGGCCAATGAAGCCGAGAGGGCGACGGAGCGGCGGAGCTCGAGGATCCAGGCGCCTGCGCCGCCCTCGCCCAGCTCTCGCAAGGCGCGGCCGCGCAGCAAGTGCGCAGCCCAACGGCACGCCACAGGCAATCCATGCCCCTCCGTCTCGGTGTCGTCTTGCTGGCCCTTTTCGTCGTCCTCCTCGTCCTCCTCGTCCTCCTCTCCCCGATCCACCGCCGATCCCGCCCCCACCCCTGCCCCCGCCGCGGCCGTGGCCGCCACCGCCTCCTCCGTCTGCTCCGTCACTGGCCGCAGAAGCTCTGCAGTCTGCCGCAGCGCGTCCTGCCAGGACGTGTGGTGGCCCGTCCGCAGAAGCCGCAAAGCGAGGGGCCAACGTGACACGTCGCCGCCGCCGCCCGCCGCCTGACCGCCGCAGCTCCTTCCACCCACGCCGCCGCCCGCGCTGCCGCCGCCCTCCGGCGAGCGATCCTCAATGTACCGCAACAGCGCCGCTTCGGTGGAGAGGAGCATGGCGAGTTCGAGCCTGGCGTGCGCCCACACGCGCGCGAACCCGCCCGGTTGGCCGCACCACGCCGGTGGCGCGGCAATGGTCTGCGCCTCTCTTGGCGGGGGCAGCGCATCGACGAGCAGGCATAAGCAGCCGTGGGCAAGTCGCGCCGCGTCGCTCGCCGCGGCCGATGCGCCGAGGACGGACTGGCGCCACGTGGCGAGTGGTGCGGCAGGGTCGTGCAGCGCCGCGTCTACCTTCAGGGACCAGAGCTTGCGCGCGTGAACGCCGATCGAGAGCAGAACCCGCGCAGGCTGAACTGGCGACAGCGCCGCGGGCCAGCCGGCTCCTGCCGCATCGGGGGCGTCGGCCGGCACGCCAAAGAGCGCGAGCCGCAGAGCGTGGCTTCGGAGCGCATTGGACCACTCAAGGAAGCGCGCCTAATGGACTCCCTGCTGTTAGCGAGGGCTCACCCTCCCAGTGAGGTTGCTAGTTAAGGTGGAGGAGGCGGAGGTAGCGGGGGGGTGGCGGGGATGGAGGGGGTGGGGGGGAGGGCGACGGCAAGAGTGACATTGGGAGCTCGTGTCATGATCATGGAGGCGGTGACGGTGGTGGGATGAGTGAAGCGCACCCATCGCTCGGCAGCTGCGCACGTGGCACCCGCGATGGCGCCGCGCTCGACGCGCTGCAGCGACCTGTTGCAAACCTCCTCGAGGTGCTCCGACTCCCCGACCGACGCCTCGAGGCTCGCCAAGGCCGCGCAGAGGTGCGAGCCGAGGAGCCACACTTCCGTCTGCCCCGCCGAGCCTGAGGTGGATGTGGATGGAGGCGCCAGGGGCGCCGGGAGCAAGGCGAGGACTCCCTGCAACGCCCCGCCATCGTCGGCGCCGCTCGCGAGCGCGGGAGCGAGGGCGCGCAATGCTAGGGCTTCCCAGCGGCCCTCGCCCTCGCCAGACGCCAGTTCCGGCGGGAGGAAACGCCGCAAGTGGTCCCTCAGCCGTCGCCGTCGCTGTCGCTCTTTCTGCGACCTCACGCCGCCGCCGCCCACGATGCCCCCGCCGAGCGTACCCGGCGGGCACTGCATAAGGAAGTACTGCAAGAGGAGCTCGGCCTCACGCGGCGGGCAACTCGCAAAGTCAACCACCTTGGGGGGGTGCTGCTTGGCGCCGCCGCCGCCGCCGCCGTCGATGATCCCGCCAAAGAGTAGCTCGATGCAGCTGTCGAGCAGCTGCCGAACGCCGACGCCGACGCTCTGCATGCCAGCTTCTCTGTCGGCACCGCCACCGCCCCTTCCGGCCCCTGAGCCATCTCCCCCTAGCGCGGTGGCGGCGACGCGCAGCGGAACGTCGACCAACTGGTACTCGACCTGGCTTGGTGCGAGCGACGACCGCGTCGCCACATTCGGCGCATTTGGCCTTGACGCCTTCGCCGTCTTTTTCGTTTCTGCCGGCGCCGCCGCCTTTGGCGCCAGCTTGGCCGCGCGCCCTGAGGCGCCCTCGTCCCCGCGCGGCGCCTCAAGGCCGAGGAAACGCTTTGCAGCACGAATAGAGTCGTAGCGGCGCCCCTGCGGGGTGGTGAGGTACGAGTCGCCCTTAGAGGCGCCAGCCTTGCGCGCCTTCCAGCGGATGCTCCAACCAGCTGCACCCGGCACCGGTCGGTCCTCAAACTCGACCGCCTCTGAGTTGGCGAGCCGGAAAGCGTCGGAGAGTGCCGACGCAATCGCGTCGGCCTCCTCGCGCGCGCTGCCCTCGAGCGGCTGCCACGAGCTCTCCTCAGCAGCCGGCTCGGGCTCGGCGACAGCGGTGGAGATCACGCCCATGCCCGCCGCTGCCTCTGCAATCAGGCCGCCGATGCGCTCGTCGATGGCGCACACCACCGGTGCCGACGGCTTCGTCGGCCGAGCCACGCGCCACGTCTCCTCTGGCAGCTGCGGGCACGCGAGCATCGCCTCGGGCCACCGTAGCCAAGCGAGGGTGACGCTACTGATTTGCTGGGCGAGAGGCGCCTCGTGCCGCGGCTCCTGCCGAAAGCGCTTGGAGCCCTTGCCCCGCGCCGCCGCGCCGGGCGCAAGGGCAACCTCGAGCGACCTCGCCGCGACAGCCTCCCGACCGAGCAGCCCCCAGCAGCGCTGCAGCAGCACGAGCGCCTCAGCGACGCCACCGGTGCCGGTGCCTGTGCACAAACCATCCGTGTAAGGAAGCAAATCACGCGAGTGCGATCTAGCCGCGCAGGCCGCAACGGTACCACCAGCGAGCCAAAGCTTGCACAGCGCGCAGATCGCATAGTGCAGTGAGCGGCGGGAGCCCTTTGCGCCACCCTGGGTGGACCCGGTGCGCGCCCATCTTGGCAGCGCGCGCATGGCGACCTCGTACACCACCCGCTGCGCCGCGACCGCCGCAGCGCGCCAGTCTCCGCAGCTGAGCTCCGTCTCCTCGCCCGCCGTGGGCATCTCGGAGGGGGGTGCGGCTGCGGGCGGGGAGAGCAGCGGTCCGCGGTGCGAGGGGTGGAGGCACGAGAAGGCATCGAGCGACTGCAACAGCAGCGTGAGCATGTTGTGGAGAGATTGCCAAATCGCGTCAACCCTCCCCTCCGTGACATCCGCACCCGCCGCCAGTGTCGCCTCCGCAGCAGTGCCAGCCGACCCCCCTGTTGCCGCTCCCAAACGCTTCTGGGTCGGAGGAGGGGTGGACACGGCGAGCTGGGCCAGACAGCGTCGCAGCGCGGCACAGAGTGGGCTCAGCAGCTGGCTGAAACGCTCGCGAAGCCGCGGCAGCGGCACGAGTGGCGGCGGAGGGGATTCCCCCCTCGCGAACCCGCCGGCGCCACGGCACATGCCGATCCAACACAAACCGAGGAGCTGCACGCTCTCAGCCAGCTTAACATCCCCACCCGGGCTGGCCGCCGCCACCTCTCCGCTTGCTGCCTCGGCAGCCGCAAACGCCGGCGACCACGCCGCATCGCATATGCTTTGCACCGCGTCGCCCCCCAAGGTATCGGCACCGCCTGCGTGCGAAACGATGGCCGCCCACTCCCCGCCGGCGGAGGGAGCCGCCCGCACGGCGAGTCCAGAGAGGAGAGCGCGCGCCTCGTGCACCTGAGAGGGGGGGCGCGCGCGGGCGGCGTGAGCGGCGAAATGGCGCGGGAGAAAGAGGGACTGCAAATGCGCTGAGGAAGCGGAAGAGCTTGAACCCCGTGGCTCTTCCCATTCTGGAGAAGTGGAGGCGACTAAGCCCATGCGTGGCAAGGCGGCTCGCACCAACTTCTCGAGTGAGTGCCGCTGCTGCGCCTCCGACACGTCAGCCAAGGTGATGCGCCGAGAAGCACTGGCGCAGAGGGGATGCGCGAACGCCTCTGCCGCCGCCCCACCCTCCTCGCCGCCCCTCGCCTCGCCATCGGCGGCCATCGCGCGCAGCGCATGCGCGCACTCTGCGAGGTGGCGGGTCGCCGCGACCGCCTCGCCGTCTCGCTCAGCGTTCGTTGCAAGTGACCAGCTGAGGCGCGCGAGCGTGTCCGGCGCGGCCTCTTCCCCTCGGCTGATGGCCAGGAGGAGCGCTGCCTGTAGCTCACCAAACACGGCGGCAGCTTGCTCCCTCTCCTTGCCTCCTTGCGCCGGCCCGCCATCGCCACCGCCTCCACTGCTGCCGCCGTCGCCGCCTCTGCCACCGCCACTGCCCCCGTCCTCGAGCGAGAGCTCCAGGAGAGCGAGCAAACGAGCAGGGGGGGGTGCCGATCCCGTCTGCGACCGCGTCAGCGCATAAAGCTTCAGCAGCGACGCGCGCAGTCGCAAGCGTCCGGGCACAGGGAGGCGGAGCAAGCCGTCGGCAACGAGGCGGCGCTCCGAGGCAGGGCCAGAGGACGGCGGAGAAGCGGAAGAGGGCGGGGAGGCGCCGGACGGGCCGGGTGACGGGAGGATGAGGAGGCGGTCGAGAAAGGACGAACAGACGTCGAGGAGGCCATTGTTGAGCATGACGCGCTCGTCGCGCAGCCATGCCAACACGGACCGCTCCTCCTCCCATCTGGATGCGAGAGGAGCGTCCCGGCCCGCCTCCGCTGCCTGCCCCTCCGCCGCCGCCTCTGCCGCCGCCAACGCTCCCGACCGGACGCCAGAGGTGGGCTGGATAACGGGGGAAGGAGGGCTGGACGGGAGGGGCGGGAGAAAGCGCGCAAACAACTGCTGCGCACTCGCCGGCCGCTTAACCACCACGTCAGAGGCGCCAAGTGCGCCGCGGCGGCTGCGCTGCGGTCGCCGGCTCGCTGCTGCCGCCGGCTTGCGTCGCTTTGGAGGCGGCGCCTCCTCGGTGGGGGTAGGGGGCGGCTCCTCACCGCGAGAGCCCGCTAGGGCCGAGGCGCCGCCGCAAGCTGAGGGTGGCGCCTCCTCCACGGCCACCGCCGAAGCCGCGTCCAGCGCAGTGGGAACTGGCTCGGCTTGCTCCAGATGGCGCCTCTTGGCTCCGCCCGAGCTCAGAGACGAATCGCCAGCCTCCTCGCCGGCCGTCGTCACCGACGCCGTGGATGCCACCTCTCCAGCCTGGTCGGCCTCAATCGGGACAGCCTCCGCAGCCTCCGACCAACATGCCCCTCCCAATGCTGCCGCCTGTGGAGCGCTGCCGCCTGGGCCGCTGCTTCCGCCGCCGCCTTGGCCACCGGCCTCGCCCACCCGGTCGCGGTCTGCGGAACTGCCAGGACCGCCGCCAACCGCCGCGGCTGGCGGAGCGGGCGGAGCTGACGCCTGCGGGGAAGGTTATGAGAAGTCAGGGAGGCCCCTCTTTGTTGGCCGACGGCGTGGCAGGCTCGGTGGAGAAGGCGGGTGACGGCAGAAGTGGCGGGCGGAGATGGGTGGTGGAGGTGAGGAACGGGCGGCCACGCCTCGCAATCGGGAGGGCCAGCGGCATCTGGGGCCTATCCACACGCCCCCAGTCGTGTTGAGACCCATTTGACGGCGTCGGTCGGCTGCCCCGACGGCTAGTTCATCGGGGTGACGACTACATCTCGGGTCTTCCTCCAGCTATATCCCAGCGATCGCACCCCAGCGAGCGCTGCATCCATGTCGTGGGGCAGGTCGATTGCTAGCCGCCGACCCACCAGCCATGCTGCGCCTGGGCCTACGGTCACGGCGCCGACGCGTTGCGGACGTGCTCCTGCCTCCCCCCCCCCCCCGTCGCACTGCGTCGGGCTCTGCGCCTCCGCCGGCCTCCTCAGCGAGCGCCACAAGGGCCTGCTCACAACCGCGCGCGTGACTTCACTCACTCTCCCGCCGCCGCTCGTCCCACCGCCAGCGCCGCGAATTGCCTCCGCGACGCACAGCCAGCGGGGCGCGGCAATCTCAAGCGTGGGCGGCGGCGCCGGCGTGCTCTTCTCCTCCGCCGCACTCCACAGGACGCACCCCTCGCAACCCTCCGAGCCGAGCTGAGGCGCGGCGACCGCGGAAGAAGGCCCGAGCAGAGCCGCCGCGGCGTGCGGGGGCGGCGAGGGCACGGGCAGAGGAAGTGCGCCCGGCGGCAGACCACGCGTGGTGGCCGCGCGAGCCGCGAGCTGGGCTGCCGCTTTGGTGTCGCCCACCCGTCTGAGCAACGCGTCGAGTGCACACCACGCGAGCTGGTTGTGCGGGCTGGCGAGGACGGCGTGCTCAAGAGAGTGCCGCTCGAGGGCGGCGAGGCGCGCGGCGCCCGCCAACCGGCCGATCCGCAGCCAGAGCCGCCCGTCGCGCTCATCCAGCGCAACCGCACCCAGTGCGTGCTGCAGCGCCTGCTCCGGCTCGCCGCCCGACGCCTCGAGGTTGCTCAGGTTCATCAGCGCGAGGAAACGCAGCCGCAGCGACGGGTCGCCGGTCGCAGCGTGCAGCGCGTCCGCCTCAGCGATGAGCGGCTGGTCCAGTAGCTGGCGGTAGGCGGCCGTGGCGTCGGCGAGCCTGCCCGACGCCTCGTGCTGCAGCGCGAGTGAGTAGAGTGCGGCATTGGCACTCTCCTGCGCCTCGATGCCACGTCGGGCAACCTCCAGCGGGTGCGAGGCGCGCTCGGCAGACTCGATGTCGACGATCGAAATCATGGGATGTATCCACCTCGCTGCTTGCTTGAAGATCAGGCGTCCCTTCGCTGTTTATTCACAGCACTAGTGTGGGACCTGCGGCGGTACCCGTCTCTGTTGTTCGGGCAGTGAGAGACGCAGGATCTGCACGCCAAAGTGGGCCACTCATTTGCATTTTGGTTTTGGGTTGTCGGAGATCATCCATCAGCACTCATGTCTCATCAGTCAGTCACGTCAGTCAAAGCAGTTCGTGGCACTCATCAGTCAGTCACGTCAGTCAAAGCAGTTCGTGGCACTCATCAGTCAGTCACGTCAGTCAAAGCAGTTCGTGGCACTCATCAGTCAGTCACGTCAGTCAAAGCAGTCGTGGCACGTGGAGCAGTCGCTGCATGCAACGGCGCCGCCACACGCTCCGGACGACCCCGACAACCGACACACCACGCACAATGGGAGGCTATCGCGCACGATCGGGCATCGCGCCGCAAACAACTCGCCGCACAGATGGGGGGGGAGGCAGAATCCCACACACACCGGAGCAGCGCAGACACCTTACACGTCAGCGCTCGCTCGATGTGGCCGGCGCTCTCCCCTCTCCTATCGCCTTTTCAACGGCGGCGTGCGGCCACGCGCCGCGCCGAGCCGGTCTCGGCGGGAGACCTCGGAGCCGCACGCGATGCGGGCATGCGCGATGGCTCCGTTGGCTCCGTGCCTAAGGCAGATCGATTAGGGTGTGAGCTGCGGCAGCCACCGTTTCTGTACCCGCTCGATCACGTGCAGGCCGTCGGAGGCCGCGCTGGATGGCCCAGGGCCGGCGGCGGTGAAGGCGTCCGTCGATGAAGGGATGTCGTCGAGGGAGCCATCGTCCTCCGCGGTGCACCGGTCCAGTTGTCGGAGTTCGAGATCGCAGTCGACTTGGAGAGTGTGTTCGGCCCGTTGACGAACTCACGGAATGTGAGCGACTTGGTGCACGCTGGGTCGAGCATCATGACTCGCACCTCATCCTGGGCGAGGATCCTCGCCCAGGGACCAGCTGTTGGCGTCGCCGTTTTGATCGAGCTGCATCCACTGCATGGTTTCGTAGTCAAGCGTAAACGCCCAGGAGTTGGTGCCTGGGTGACTTGCTGATGAGAGCGCCTTCCAATGGCGTTGGAAGGTTGAGGAAGTACACAGCATTCTGCATCGAAAACGGAATCTCTCTTGCTTGCAGATGCAGTCTCAGTCTCTCCCACCCCTCATCGAAATCTCAAACTCCCAAAGCGAAAAGGAATCTTCGCCATTTGAGATCTCACGCGTATCGCGTTTCCCCTCTAGAAACTGAGACACTATGTCAAAACCCCACTGAGAAATTATAAATTTCTCTAGAGCTGGTGCCGCCACTAGATGAAATGCTCCACTGGGCCCCCGGAACACGCCTGCGCGGCGGCGAGCAGTGAAGAGGCGCGGAAAGCTGATTTTTTTACTTTTGGACGCATTTCGGGCTCCGTACTGGTTGACGCAGAGCCGCACGCGTCGACCGGCGCCGTTCGCGACCACGAGGGCGGATGCTGGCCATCCCGGGCTCTGTGCACATCGGCAGCGCGCGTTCTACGCGCTCCGCTATCCAGGTCTTGGCGCCCCACCTCGAGAGCGCCGTGTTTATCTCGTGCAATCTCGAGCCATGGAGATTAGGCCGAGATCGCTTTGAGCTGCGGGAGATGTTTGGGAGATACAGCTACAGTCACACGGACCCGCGGGGCGTGCGCAGCTCGCGACGGAGATGTTTGTAGAGCCCGGGCTCGCTGCGAAGCGGTGAGCGGCGCCCGAACGGCACCGGGCCGCGTGCCGCTCTCTGCAGCTCCGACGCGGCCGGGCGGCTGCCAGAGCCGCACGCGCCGACCGGCGCCGTTCGCGATCACGAGGGCGGATGCTGGCCATCCCGGGCTCTGTGCACATCAGCAGCGCGCGTTCTACGCGCTCCGCTGTCCAGATCTTGGCGCCCCACCTCGAAAGCGCCGTTTTTATCTCGTGCAATCTCGAGCCGTGGAGATTAGGGGAGATCGCTTTGAGCTGCGAGAGATGTTTGGGAGATACAGCTACAGTCACACGGACCCGCGGGGCGTGCGCAGCTCGCGACGGAGATGTTTACAGAGCCCGGGCTCGCTGCGAAGCGGTGAGCGGCGCCCGAACGGCAGGGTAGCGTGTCGACCTAGACTGAACGCGACCGAGCAGCAAGGTACTAGGAGTGGCAGCCCGTGACAGCACCGGCAATACGCTTGGGGAGCGGTAGAGCAACGGCCCTGGTAGTGGTGGGCGAAGCAGCGACGGCGATGGCGATGGCAGTGGCGGCCCTGGCGGCGACGGCCGTGTTGGCGGATGAGGCGGCGAGACGGCGACGGCGACCAGGGCGACCTGTGCAGGCCGTCACGAGTCGTCATAGAGGTCGAAGTACTTTTCATCGCCTTCCAAGCCCTCGTCGAGCACGACCGCGTCCGCGCGCGCTGCCGCCGCAGCCCCTGCTCGGCGGAAGGCGTCCTGCAGCGGATGCTCGTAGGGAAGCGCGTCCTCTCGCGCCGCTGCCCGGAGGAGCCAGCGCAGCCGCACGCGCTCCTCGTGCATGAAGGCCGTGTTTGCTGCGCCGGCGGCCTCTCGCTCCCTCCTGTTCCTGAGCGCTCCGAGCGGGCTGATGCCCGGGCTGGTCGAGAGGTACTCGGCAAAGGACTGCTTGCTCATCAGCTCGTCGTCCGCGCAGTAGGCGAAGAGGCGGCGGCGGAACCAATGCGCCCACGGCCCGCACTGGTAGCCGTCGCTCTGCAAGTTGAGCGTCACGCTGACTAGCTGCCAGCCCGTGTCCTTTGGCGCCGCGTCGAAGGCGTCCCGAACGCGCGCTAGAGGATGCGTGCGGCTGAAAATGCTGGTGCCGAACGGCTCCCAGTGCACGGCGAGCCGCTGAGGCCCGATGAGCGCGACGTTGTGCCAATGGGCGCCGTCGCAGACCTGCTGCAACATCACGCAGTCGCAGAGTTGCAGCACCCGCTGCCCTCCTCTTTGACGGAAGATGCTGCATGCCGAGGCTACGTCGCGGGGGTAGTTGTACCGCAGCGGCGAGCCGGCGCCACTCTCGCCGTCTGGACGCTCGTCTACGTAGTGTGCGTTGGCGAGGTTCGAGTCGCTGAACCACTGCCGGTGGTAAGATGAGATGTAGCCAGCCTCGCCGACGCGCAAGTGGGGCGGTCCCTGTAGCTCTGGCTCCACCAGCTCGACGTCCACCTCCACGTCGTCGGAGCCGGGTCTGCCGGCAAACAGCGCCTCGTCCTCGACCTCGTCCTCCCCTCCCGTCTCTACTTCTCCCTTCCCGCGGGCTTCCATGTCTGATATGATCGTGTCCCACGACACCCCCCCACCCTCGGCGTCCTCGGCTATCGCGCTGCGGCGCCAGCGAGGCGCCTCTGCCGAGCCAATCTGGCTCACATCAGAGACAGGGTTCCACAGCTGTTTCATCGACCATGTCTCCACCTTGGTGAAGAACGGGCACTCCACGTACACGTTCTCCTCCTCGGTATCCTCGTGCAGCCAGCGAATCTTTATCTTGATTCTCATGACCGCCTCGACGCGAGCGAGGTACACCTCTGGGTCTCCATCCTGCCGGACGGCCCAGAGGACCTCCACGACGTTCCCCACCTGCAGCGACCTCCGGATCGCCGCTGTGCTCACGCCCTTCTCCAACGGCCAGCCCGGCTGGCGACCCTCGCCCTCCGCCGAGCTCGCCGTCCCGCCGTCGGCCGCGTCGGTCGAGCCTCCGGCCTCGCCCGAGCCCTCCTCCCCCTCCTCCTCCGCCCCGCCCTCCTCCTCCTCCTCCTGCGGCTCGTCCACGAACGCCGAGAACTCCATGCTGTCGAGCCGGAGATCCTGCAGCTGCGCGGCGAGGCCCTCCTTCTCGGTGACTCGCTTGGACACGTTGTGTCCGAGAGCGGCCGACGCGGCGCTCCAATCGGCTGCCGTTGTCGGGTAAACGTGCCCGCGGTGCCGCGGTGCCGTGAGCCTTGTCGCGCACGTCTCCGACCGGCGCTGCGTCCCGTGCAAATCGCGAGAGAGCGTCTTGACGACCGTCTCCGAGAAGAAGTTGCTGATCGGCACAAAGACGCCGACGCTCCAGATGGAATCGTAGACGTCGCTACCGCCCGCCACGTCGCGCAGCTGCGTCGGCCGCTTACAGCTTGCCAGCAGCTTAAAGACGCCGAGGGCGTCGTCCTGAAACCAGAGGCCGACCCCCTCGGTGGCGTTGGTGATCGCAGCGCTGAGCTCGGTGGCATCGGCCGAGTCGGGGAGGTGCGGCAGCATGCTCTGGATTAAGCCTCCCCGGCCCTGCTTCGCGAGCGCCAGCAGCTCCTGCGCCGAGAGAACAGCATGCTCTCCCTCCTCGTCCATAGTTCCCAGCGCCACGAGCGCGGGGTTCGTCCGCCACGCTGCCGTGTGCTGTCGGAAGTAGGTAGAAGCAGCGCGTGCGGCCTTGCGCACGATGGCCCGCACATCCAGGCGCGAGAACGCCGCCGTGTTCTTGGCGACCATTGCTCGCAGCGGCGCAAAGTCGCCCTTCCATGGACGGCCGCCTTCGAGGTCGCGCGTCTCGTCGTTGTCGCTGGCGAGCGCGTCGAGGTAGGCGAGCCGCAGGCGAAGCACGCGGGGTGCCTTGAACGCCACGCCCGGCCCGTCGTTCTCGGTAAACTTGAGGAAGCGGTCGGCCGACCGCTCGCCGTAGATGGCCAGGAACGAGAGCCACACGCGTATCTCCGGGTCGAGGAGCTCAAGCAGCAGCTCGCGCCGCGCGGCGTCCTTGATCGAGCTCACCTTCTCGAGCAGCGTGGCGCCAGTCAGCGCCAGCTTCTCACCGAACTCGTCGGTCTGCTCGGCGTCGGCAAAGAGCCCCTCGTCGCCCTGCGCGCAGAGCCACTCGTGCAAGAGACAGCACACGATCAGCTCGAGGCGCCGCGTCGTGGGCGCCAGCCACATGCACGTGTACACCCAGTAGAGCCACCGGGTGTCCACGCCTCCCGGCATGTCGCCGAGACGCGCCAGCCCCTCCGAGACGCGGACATAGTTTTTGCAGCCCTTCGACTCCTTGACGGCGAGCACGACGTCGGCCAGCAGCTGCGTCAGAGGGAGCGTGGGGAAGCGTTGGAGGGGTGTGTGAGCGCCTCTTACGTCGGGCGTGGCGCGCCTCCGGGATGCGATGCCGTCCGCTTTTGGTGGAGCCCGAGTGCGCGAGCAGGTGCTCGCGGCGGCAGGCACCAGCCGCCTCGCAGACATTCTTCACCTCGTTGTTGATCACGTGGGACAAGCAGAGGATAAAGAAGCACAGCACGTGCTTTGCCGCACGCATCGAGGTCCAGATGTGCGCAAAGGCGCCGCCCTTGTGCCGCTCCGACGCAATGGTCAAGCTGGCATTGGAGGCGGTGCCGTCGGAGACGCAGAAGTCGATCCGATCGATCGGCAGGCCGAGCTCGTTGACCGCGCGCACGTTGCTCGCGCCGACGTTCACGCCCGTCTTCTTGTGGCCATCGGCGTCTGGCCGGAGCTTAAAGGTGGCGATCACCTCGCGCTCACGCAGCGCCGGCAGCCTCTCGCACGACAGCGTGACGACGACCCAGGCCACCTTGTTGATCGTCACCTCGTCCCACTGCAGCACGTTTCGCCGCTTCGAGAAGGAGTTCTCCACAGCTCTCTGGCGCTGCACGAACCAGAACTGCATGTCGTGCAAGCGGACCGTCTCGTGGCTCTCGTGCTGCGGCCGCTCCGCCTCCGGGAGCGACTTCAGGTACCGCTTCGAGCAGGCCGTGGCGACGCCCTGCGCGCCACGCAGCGAGAGGGTCTTACCCGCCGCCGAATGGTAGAGCACGTTCGTCTCCTCTCGCCATTCTGGGAGGTAGACTCCCCCCGCTCGGCTCGCGGGCAGCGCCAGGGTCGACGCCGCCGCGCCGGGTCTGCCGGGAGGCCGCCACGAGAGCATGGCCACGTGAGTGCGCCGCATAAGCTCGAGGATCGTCTCGCCGGGCAGGACTTCGAGCGTGCGAAAGCGTCCGGCGCCGCGCAGCAACGAGCAGTATTGTCGCTTAAAGCGCTCGAGCTGGACCCGCAGCTCGCGCTGGAGGCTGGGGCTGCGCTGCAGCACCGCGTGGAGGGCGTGCAGCTCGTACAGCCCGCGGAGGCGCGGGATCTCGTCGGGGTGCCGCGCCTGCTCGGCAAGCGCGCGAAAGCACATTCCTAGCCGGCGAGGCTTGAGTGCGACGGCGTTCTCGTCCATGGTCTCCAAGGCAAACTCGGCCATGGACAGCTGCCAGACGGCATCTGTGCCCCACGCAGCCTGCGGGTTGGAGAGCAGGCGCAGCATGTCGCGCTCCTTCTCCTGCCAGAGCTCGCGCAGATTGGCGAGCGCAGTCTCAATCTCCGCCCGCTGCGCTCGCAGCAGCTGCGACCTCGCCAACGCAGATTGCCTAGTCTGCACACCGGTCTCGAGGGCCTCGAGTGCGTCTGCGGCCGCAGCCTCCGCCAGCTGCACGCTGAGGCTACCCGTCGCGACGCCAGCGGCGCTAGTCAGCTGCGAGTCCTCAAGGCGAGGCCGCTGCGCCGTCCTGGCGCCTGTGGCGGTCGCGGGTGACCGACCTTTGCCGTAGCCGGGTTGGCGAACGCAAGCGGAGGCGGTCTGCCCAGCCTTGGAGGCGGCGGCTGCGGCGGGCTGCCGCGCCTTTTGGACGGTAGACGCGCGAGAGGCCTTTTGAACGGCTTCAGCTCGCTGACTGCGCGCCTGCTTTTGGCACACCACCCACTCGCCGCCGACAGCCTCGTATTGTGGTGCTTCCGATCGTGACGAGGGCTCAGACGGACCGCGCGAGCCGGCTGCACCAGAGACCTCCTTTGGAGGACGATGAGCGCCTTGCATGACGCCCTTGGCCTTGCGGCCGTGTGCAGGCTTCTTCTTCGGCGCCATTGCGACCTGCTTTGAAGGCGCCTCGAAGCTAGCTCCGGCAGCACGATGGGTGCGGGTTCATCGCGTGTCTTTTCCTGCGGCCCACTGTGAAGTTGGGATCTGAGCTCTCGTTTTAACACAGCCCGTAAGGTGCCCCGCCGGGGTGCCGGTTCGTTTTCCGCCCACGATCATGACCTCGGAGAACGCATTAGCCGCTACAGCGGAAGCTGTGATTTCGGCTTCCTCGGCAATTTCGATGTAGCGGCTAATGCGTTTCGCGACATAATAGCTAAAACTCGAGCCAGAGCTATGGGCGCCGAGTTCGCCACCCAATTTGTGTTAAAACGGAAGCAGGGCTCGTGGTTGGTTAACTGTAGACCACACGGACGCGCGGCCGGCGGCTGAGAAGGCCACGCAGCCCCTCTTCCTGGTCACTGACGGGAGCACTGGTCGGCGTGAAGACCCCAAGATGGCGCTGTTCGCGCCTCCCGTCCACCACTACCGATCAGGTGGCCGGCCTGGGTGCCCCCCCGGCGGGTGGGAAAGGGCGCAAAGCTCCGTTTCATTGCCTACCCCTGTAGTTTTGACATAGTGCTGAGATTTCGTGGCTGAAGTCTCGACGAAGATTTGGGAGATCTCAAGGGCGGGACTAGAGACTGAGATCTGCCCTGAAATCTTCAGGTCTCACTCCTCTCAATCTCTAAGAAAGACTAGAGATTACCATGACTGACAGAATACGCACAAGATATGGTGGTCACTTTTGGCGGTACTAGTGTTATCCGTGAGGCCAGGTGCGGCGATTCCGCCCGGGGGATTATCGTGGGCACGCCACCACGAACCTCGGGCAGACAGCGCGTGCGCGGCGGCGGAGGGCCGGCGAGCCGCCGGGTTGCCGAACGTCGTCGGCCGACCTCCGCCGCGGACGTCACTGGCCGCAATTCCGGGAGAAAGTGCGCGGGGGCCCGCTTAGTCCTCGTCCTCGTCGGCCTCGTTGTCGTGGATGTTGTAGTACCGGAGCTCGTACGAGTCCTTCTTGTTGGCAATGACGTGCAGCCAATCGCGCAGCTGCTGCTTCTTCAGGTACTTCTTGGAGAGGTACTTGAGATAGCGCTTGGAGAAGTCCGTCTCGGCAGAGACAATCACCTTCGCCTTCTCGCGGGAGACCGTCACAAGGTCGGCGAGGTTGCCAACCTTGCCATTCACCTTGATCTTGTCGAGCAGGAACTTCTCCTGGGCGGCACAGTGCGCGAGCCGGTTGGGGGCGCGCCGCGGGGCGAGCGTCTAGCGGGCGCGAGGGGATGTGCGGCGACGGGAGGGGACGATGAGGCCGGCGGGGGGAGGGGCGGACGACGAGAGCCCGCGACCGGCGCCCGCGAGGGGGGGGGGGGGGGGGCGCACAAAGGACGCGGCATCCATGATGCCGTCGTCGACCGGCTGCGAGCAGTCAATCGCAAACTTCTTGACCACCTTCTTCTTCTGGATCTTCTTGGCCTGCGGGCGGCGGAGGGGCGGGCGCGTGGGCATTCCGCCACGCGCGAGCAGCAGCGACGGATAGCGGGGGGCGGCGACGCACGGGAGCCATGTTGCGGGCGAAGGAGGAGAGAGGAGGGGCCTGGCGCAGCCCCGTGCTTGGCGAGAAGAATTCGCGCAGGCCGCGACGCCTAGCACCACACTCCTCTCCTTGAAATCCCTGTGTGGTGGCGGAAGAGCTCTACAGCTCTACAGCGCTCCAGAGCGCTCTACATCTCTACAGCTCTACAGCGCTCTACACTCTCTACATCCTCTACACCCTCCCTCAGGTGGGTGCTTGGCGAGAAGAATTGGACCTCGTGCAGCCAAGGGCGTTCTGCAGTTAAGGGGAAACCCGGTGCACGGAACGAACCCTCGGAGACCCATGTTTACTTTACGGCCCTTTCCCTGCGAACGCGCACCCCCGGGGCTAGGCCTAGGGCTCTCTAGCCCGTAACCCGCCTCGGCGAGAGTGAGAGAGAGAGAGAGATTTAGCAATACCAAACAACTCTTTTTGTTCTTCGGCTGCCTGCGCAAGAAAGTAAGATTCTTCTTTCACGTGTTACTGCCAGTGCGCGTCAGTCCCCCAAAGTTGTGCAAGCGCGAATTCAAAATTCTTAAATAAATAAATAAAAAAGAGTCGTAGAAAATCCAAAATCCAAATCGCAAACATAGAAACCCAATCACACACAACACACAGCCACGTGGCATAGGAGAGCAGGAGGTAATAAATAAAACGGACACGCGAAACGAGGGGTGGGAGAAGGACAGGGTCCCACCTGCACGAGCAGGATCTTGGAAGGACGATCAGGGACACAGCTCACAGGGGAACGAGAGCGGGGAGCGCATCGCGACACGGAGGGGGGCTGGGCAGGGTTTCACCCACACGCTAGAGTCAAGTTGGGAGTGCTTACTGTTGGGAGTGCTTACTCGTCGCCCTGAATGGTTGCCCAGGTTGTGAGGGACACGATCCCGGCGTGAACACGCCGATCTGACAAAATCCCGAGTGCCTACCGCACGCGCCGCGTCGCGGCGCGTGCGGTGGGCTTTGTTTGAAGTTAAAAGTCGAATCAGAGCGCCGTCGGTGCTGTCCCTCGTTTTCCTCCCACGGACCGCCCGTCCGGCACCGCTCCGGGACGCACGCCGGCGAAGCACCTCAAGCTGCTGTACGGCCCCGGCATCGCCTCCCCTGGCTTAGCTAGACTGAGAGATATTGTGCAAAAGGTTGGTCTCTACAATGTATATGCTGACACTTTACCTCCCAGAGCTCGTCCCGGTCCGCCACGGCCATCCTTGGCCTCCGGACGGCCCCCGGCCGCGGCGCGGTGCGGCGGCGTCACAAATCTGACCACAGAGCCCCGAGGCCCGATCAGGCGTATGCATTGCCCATCCAGGGCTATCACCTGGACCTATCAACAGGCGCCTGCGGCGCCGTGGCCCCGGGGGAGGGCACGTTCACACCTGTCCAACCATTCGTGCAGCACAGGTGCTTCCAACTCTGTCTGCGCGCTCGACGCAAAACAACGCCATGGAGGGCGCGTCCCTCCGCCTAGAGGAGGGACCTCCCGGCGACGAGGAGAGCAAGGCCTCGAAGAAGCAGCGCAAGGACGAGCAGCGGCGGCGCACTCGGGCCCGACAGGCATTTCTGCTCGTTTTCCTCGTCGCAATCCTCGTGGTGTCCAAGCTCGCTGCTCCAGCACCTGCCAGCAAGCAGGTGCCCGGCGACGCATCTCGGCACGGCGCGCTTCAGCACGGAGAAGGCCGAGGCGCGCCCGCGTGGCACTCCCAGCACCCCAGCAACTGGACCAGCTCGAGCGGCGGCCGTCCAAAGGTCACCGACGCGGCCAGCGCGTTTTCGAGGTGGGTGGATGCCGGAAGCTTCGCGGCCGCCTCGCACGGCGGCGGCGGCGGCGAGGGTGAGGGGAGCGCGGCGGCTCATGGGCCGGCGGAGGCGGCCCTCGATGCCAAATGCTATGGCGAGGACGGCGCTGAGTATGACGGCGCTGGGGTGGCGATGTGGGGTAAGGACAACATCCAGCCCGACAGCGCCGCTTGCTGCGCGTCCTGCCGCACTCACAGCGCGGCGCACCCCGGTCGCTCGGGTTGCGCCGTCTGGGTCTTTTGCGCCTCGGCCGCCGGATGCGGCGGCCCGAAGCGCGGCGAGTGCTGGGGCAAGACTCGCTCCCAGAGCCTACTGCCCGTCGTGCGCTCGCGCGGCCAAGGCTGGGTGTCTGGTGCGCTCCTCTCCGACGCCGAGGCGGCGGAGGTGGCGGCGGCGCGCGCGGCAGGAGAGGCGGAGCGCGCGGCGCGGCGGACACGGCCGACCAACCCGAGGGTCTTTCTGGACGTGTCCATCAACGGGGGCGCGGCGTCGAGGATGGAGTTTGTGCTGTACGCCACAGAGGCGCCGCGCGCGGCTGAGAACTTTCGCGCAATGTGCACGGGAGAGAAGGGGGGTAAGCTCACCTTTTCCGGCATGCGATTCTACCGCATCATAGACCAGTTTATCGACCAGGCGGGCGTCAACGGTGTCGGCTCCATCTGGGGATCGTCCTTTGATGACGACCCGGGTGGCCTCGCGCTGAGGCACGACACGCACGCACGCACGCACGCACGCACGCACGCACGCACGCACGCACGCACGCACGCACGCACGCACGCACGCACGCACGCACGCACGCACGCACGCACGCACGCACGCACGCACGCACGCACACCGCTCACCTATCCATCTGGACTTTGAGTCGCGAGGATTGCCCCCCTCCCTGTCCCACCACCTCGTGTGTGTGGAGAAGTTTTACCTCACCTTCCTTAGGCACGACCGCGCCGGGCTGCTCTCGGCGGCGAACTCGGGGCCCGACTCGAACTCGGGCCACTTTTCGGTGGTGGTCTCTCCCGCCCCGCACCTCGACGGCTCGTACACAATCTTTGGCGAGGTGGTCTCGGGCCACGACACCATGATGGCGATCAACAAGCTCTCCGCCAAGGAGAGCGCCACGGGCACCGCCGTCGTCGCTGCAGCCGGCTGCCTCGCGGCTTGCGAGCCCCGGCCGTCGGTAGGCCCGCGCTGCGCGCGGCGCACCGCCGAGGAGAGCGTCGTGCAGGGGCGGAAGATGCACAAGTGCGCCGAATGAGCGAGAGTGAGCGTGGGTGTGGAAAGAGTCCGACGGGTGTGCTGAGGGTTTGCATGGACGGGAAGAAAGAAAGAATTTGAAAAAGAAAACGGACATTGCAAGGGTTAGGGGGGTACTTTACGGCTCTACGTTAGGGCTGCGGCTGGCTGGGTTATACCTTTGAGACCGCCATCCCCAGCGTCCCTCCCTCCTCTAGTCATTGAATCTCAACTTCTCGACTCTCCAACACGAAGTGCTGCGATCGGGGTTGCCCGATTTATTTTTTCTTTCTTTTTTTGGGCCCTGACCCCTGTTGGGCACCCTACCTACCTTTTGCGCAGCAACACCTTAAACTTTTAGGCGGCCCTCCAAATTCGGGTCGGAGCGTAGCGGAGTTGGCCCCGAGTTTGAAAACGGGCGACGGACGCTTGCGTCCTAGGGAGGGGGGGGAAGTAACCTGAAACTGCAACGATGCATGCGTGCAGCACGAACGGCTGCGTGCGATTCAGCGGTCGCGCCGCTGAGCGTTCAGGTCGAGCTCGGCGAGCTGAGCAAGATCATCCAGCGGCGCGACAGCTGAATCGCAAGCGTTGAGGAACGCGAGACAGATCGCGTTCCGCGTTTCAGTTTCACGAAAGGTACCACCCTCCCTAGCCTCCAACAACGCCTCCCCGGCGCAGAGGGGCCCCCGGAGGGATGCTCAACCGCTCCACGCCACCCGCGATCCTATTCCCACAGCGCCGCTGCGAGTAGCCCACACGTTAGTGAGTCCTTCGGTAAGCGCGGGTTAGCGCGGGCTAAATTTTAGTGTGGCTTAACCCGGTGGAACCCACGCTCGCCCGCGCTGACTGACAACTCCGACGTTATTTTCAGGGTCACCATGGAGACGCCAGCTCAGAGTGCCCCCGCGACGGACGCCTCGCCGCCTCAGTCCGCCGATGCCGACGCGCACACGCTGCACGCCCCCGCGCCGGACAGCTCGCCCGCCGCCGCGCCCAGCGAGCCCTCCTGCATCGGCGTGCTCCGCTCTGCGGCCGAGGCGTGCGAGGATGCCGGTTCGGCGGTGCTGTCGGAGCCTTCGGCTGCAGCTGCGGCGCGCGAGCTCTGCGAGCGCGTGCTTGCCCTCCTGCCTGCCGACCAGAGGGGCACCTCTTCCTCCAACGGGATCAACGTGGACGTGGAGCTCGACAAGTGGGTCAACGCTAAGCGTGCGAAAGACTTTGTGACGGCCGACGCAATCCGTGAGAAGCTACGCGCCGCCGGGGTCGATCCGGACCGCGCCCGTCCGCGCGACGTGCGTGGCACCCGTGCCACCGAGTCTCCCTCAACAAAGGTGGCGTCACTCGCCTTTCGCCACATAGGTGTTCCCTCAGGGCGGCGGCGGCGGCGGCGGTGGCGGCGGGTACGGCGGCGGGTACGGCGGCGGCGGGTACGGCGGCGGCGGGTACGGCTACAGGCCGCCGCCGCCCTACGGGGGCCCCCCACCCGGCGGGTACGGCTACCCTGGAGGGTACGGAGGCCCTCCGATGGGGTACGGCGGCGGTTTCGCCCAGGGCCCGGCGGCGGGCGCCAAGCGGCCACGGCAAGAGTACGACGCCGCAACCGAGGCACAGCTGGACCGGTGGCTGGAGGCGAAGCGCGCGAAGGACTTTGCAACTTCGGACTCGATCCGAGACCAGCTGCGCGCGCGCGGCATCGATCCGGACCGCGCGAGGCCGCGATGAAGGGCCGCTGCCCCCCCCCCCCCCACCCCACACCCAAGGGTGACCAGGCGTCGCACCCTGGCGGCGCCGGCGCAGCACCAGCGCCGCGGCGGGTAGGAGCGCAGGGGCCAATGCAGGGCTAATGCACTTGCCGCCGGCGAAGCTTGCAAGCCGCACTTATCTTTTTAGAAATATAGAATTCAACATGTCCAGATAGTGTGGATACGGCTTTAGTGGACGACAGAAGACGTAAACTGTGAGGACCAATGTGGCTCTCAAATGTTATCATATTTTGTCACTGCGTCTGGGGTGCACGCGACGCCTGAAAACAGAAGAGAGCTAGAGAGCGGGGCCCGCGCGCCGCGTATACGTATCTCGCAGGCTCGACAGGGACAGCGACAGGATCCGCGATCTCCCCGCGAGAGCGTCGTGCAGGGCTTTACGACACTCTCTGACGAAGCAGCCGGACGAGCTCGGCGTAACCTGGCTCCGACTCGCTCACGAGGCGATGCCGAACGAGAAAGTCAATCGCGACGAGCGCAGAGTTTGGCTTCCACACCGGCAAATCCTCCCGCAGCGAGCGCAGGACCTCGGCGATGGGCAGGAGGCGGAACTGCTCCACCTCGCCGTCGGAGCATAAAGGCTGAAAGCGGGACGTGAGCGCAAGGTGAGCGACGCGCTAGTGTGGGCCAAGGGTGGGCCATCGCCGCATCTCCACGTCCTCCAGATGGGCAGGATCCCCACTCGAAGGGCAGAGGAGGTGAGGAAAGTCCAGGGGTTGTCTGGGGAGTGTCCATGACGTGTCGGTAAGTGGCGACCTGCAGCCCCTGCGGCATCTCGACGTCGTGGGTCATCAGCACCTTGCGTAGAGAGCAGGGAGTGAGAAGGAGCGACAAGGGTTCAGAAGGATTGACAAGGGAGGAGAAGGCGGAGAGAGGGACCAGATCGCACCTTGGTCGACAGTCCCTTGGGCGTCGCATACCGATACGACACTGACCCGGCCGGCTCGATGGCGGCGATCACCTCCGGCGGTAGACTCGCCTCCTCCTCGCACTCCTTGCGCACGTTCTCGTCGAACGTGAGGGCCGTGGGCTGGCCGCCGGCGACCATCTGGTCGAGCAGCCCGGGGTAGGTCGCCTTGGACATGGAGCGCGTCGCGACCCACATCGCAGAGGGCTCGCGCGAGGAAGGCCGCCTCGGGTCGCGCACCCACCCATTCACGTGCACACCGTAGGACGGCACTCCAAAATAGATCATCGAGGCGCGCTCCATGCGGAGCACCGGCGCCACGCCGCCGCCCGCGGCGACGAATCCGGCCGAGAAGGGGTGCACGTCCTGCAGCTCGTGCCGCAGCTTGGAGCGCGGGATGACGCCGTCCTCCACTAGCTCCTATGGGTCGCACGTGGCTGCCATCATGGAGCGCCGAAGCGACCCCCCGTCGTCTGCGGACTCTCCTCCACAAGCGCGGCCGCAAACTCCGACCGCTCCTTGGCGCCGCTCGCGCCGGGAGCGATCCGCACGGCGAACCCGTTCTCGCACTGGCCGGCGGCCGCCGCGGCCGCCTCGCTGCGCAGCATGCTCGCCTCGACGAGCTCGCACGCGCGGCCGACGGCGAGCTGCGTGGTGAGCGCCTGGGGAAGGCTGAGCTTTGTGATGCCTGGAAGGTGAAGCACGTTGACGGTGGGTGGGCGGGTGTGGGGGAGGGGTATGGGGAGGTGCACCTCGAGAACTGTCGGGTTGAGCCAGCCGACCTGCTCGTCGCCGACCAGCAGCGGCGTGAACTCGCGAAGCGCGTACGAGTTGCACCGCTGCACCGCCGCCAAGAGCTCCCCACGCCCCGCCTCCTCCTTGTACCTGCGGACGTGTCGCAGCGCCCGCGATTGGACGAGGCAGCGTCGCGGCGCGAGCGGAGCGGCCGCTGGAGGGTCAGGCCCGTCGATTGGGGGCGGGGCAGCGGGGCCCAACAGGGAAGGGGGGAGAGCTGGAGGTGTCTCGGAAGCGTCTCGGAAGCGTCTCGGAAGCGTCTGGGCAGTGCCCCTCACCGGATGACGCACTCGCCCTCTGACTCGCCGGCGCCGCAAAATGCGTCGACGTCGTCGGGCGCGCTGCGCCGCCGCTCGCGCTGGAAGCGAGAGAGGCACTCCTCCTCGTCCTCGTCGAGGAAGCAGTAGGGCGCCACGTCGGCCGGGTCCGCCGGCGAAGGCTGCATCGCGGCCCCCACCTCATCCAAGCTCATCTTCCTCCCCCTCCCGCCCGCCAAATCGCTGCGCGCAGCCTCGAGCTTCCCCATGGCCACACTCCGGAGGAATTCCGCAACTTCGCCGAACGTCTCGAGCTCGCTGCGCGCGTTGTCGAAGCGGCGCAGCGGTATGCCCGCGCTCTCGAAAACGCCCACGATCGCCTCGACTGACCGCTTGTGGTCCGAGAGGCGCCGGTTGAGCGCGTCGCTCGTGTCGTCGACGCGCCACACGAGCCGCTCGCAGATCTCGGCGGGCGCGGGCGCGTAGACTGGGTGGTACGTCTGCCCCGTCGCCGAATCGCAGCAGCGGCCGAGCGCAAATTCTCGCGCCAGCTCGTCTGGCCGCTCCACCAACACGACCGCATCCGGCCGCAGCTCGGCCCAGCTACCGCCGACCAACGCCTCCGCCTAGGAGGGCGGCAGGCGGAGGGCGAAGGTCGCATTGGGAGGCTCACCGCAGCGCCGCCGGCGCGACGCGGCAGGGGCGGGGGAGCGAGGCCCAGGAGCGAAGCAGGGGTGATGTGGGCCAGCAGCAGGGAGAGGCTCTCTCTCTCTCTCTCCTGAGACGTTGTTCTCGGGAAGCCGTCCAGGAGCCAGCCGTTGCGCGACGCGTCCGTGCCGCCGCCGAGCCGCTCCCCGAGGAGCTGCAGCACCAGCTCGTCGGGGAGGAGCACGCCAGCAGCCATGACATGCGATGCCTGCTCAATGGGGGCGAGGTGATCAGACGAATAGGAGGAGGGCTCGCGGTCCGCCGCGCACCTCCACGCCGCGGGCTCGCCGCGCCCGCGTCTCGCCGCGGAGCAGCTCGCCGACGCCGATGCAGCGCACCCGAAAGGCCTGCGAGAGCATCGGCGCGATGGTTCCTTTGCCGGCCGCTACGCCACCCATGAGTACAACCCGGAGGGGCGGCAGCGGTGGCAGCTTCGAGAGGGTGGTTCTTGCGTAATCGCGTGCAGCAGACCGCCGCACATACGGCTCCGCGTATGTAAAGGGAGCCCAGCTCACGAGGGAAGGGTCCGCCACGTAGCCCGCGCGGGTAGGAGTGCGCGGAGGCGGCAGCCTCATCGGCCGTTGCTCCAACTCGGCCACGTCGCAATCGTCGGCGGATGCATCGCACAGCAACTCGGCAACCTCGCGATCGCTGACCGATGCATAAACGTCGCACACAGGGCGCAGTCGTCTGAGCCGGCTCGATCTCGTAATCGCAGGGACGAGGCCAAAGGACAGGACGCTTGATGACAGGAGGATGTGGATCATCAGACCCCGGGGGAGCGAAGCAGCCGATCGTGGACTCTGTCGGCGCGCCGATGAAGAATTTTTGCACTCACACCGGGGCTAGGGCTTTCTTGCCCGTAACCCGATGCCAATCATCTGACTGATATGTGTACTTTTGAGCACTTGAGCACTGGATAGGGTCGGTTCCGCATGGTACGGGACCCCTCGATCGTCTCGCCCACCCTCACTGGTGTGTTCATCGGGGGGGGTCATAACAAACACGGTACAGGATCGAGGTGCACGCTGCCGAAGCAGTGTCGTCCCCCCTCTCCCCGACGGCGATGGCGGTGTGACCGATCGAGCTACAAGAGGAGCTTGTTCAGCATGATCCGGGGGGGTCGAGCAGTCCCTCACTTCCACAATGGGTGAGCCTCAGACCTCAAGGCCTATCGCCCCGTCACCTTCGGCTTGCGTGGATTCGAACCACCGCCGGGATGGAAGCTTCCTGCTTCCATCTTAGAGACAGCGCAACGCGTCACCTGTTTCAGTACGCCAGATTCGGTGAGCGCCATGTGCTTTGTTGCAGGGGGGAGGGGGGGGGGAGGGGGGCGAGCGAGAGTTTTTAGCCGGACGGCGAAGTATTCATAGCAACTCGTGGACGTACACTGTAGTCAGACTGCTGTGAGAGCCCCTGTGTGAAGACGCTCCCGCGATAAAGAATTTTATTCTGCGCGGAGCTGGGAAGAGGACCGCCGCAAGCGGCGTGGCGTGGAGCGGTTGAGCATCCCTCCGGGGGCCCCTCTGCGCCGGGGAGGCGTTGTTGGAGGCTAGGACGCAAGCGTCCGTCGCCCTTTTTCAAACTCGGGGCCCACTCACTCCGCTACGCTCGGACGATTTCAGGTGATGCGCCGCAACATGGGTCGGACACTGGGACACAGAGCGCAGCTTATGCTAAGAGGTAGAAGGGGAGATAGAGAGAAAAACCACCCTGTCCCGTTATTGCGTACCATTTGGCTCAGTTGGAGGCACCGTCCAATCGTTCGCCGATATCCGGAACTGAGGTGTCGCTAAATAACTTTCCCCAGAGAAGGTACTCGAGTACACCAACACCACAAAAGCTCTCTCTCTCCTGTCCTCACTCAGAGGGGTCACAACTACCGAGTTCCTAGAGTCTAGCTGCCACGTTCAAACCAGGACGGTGGCAGTGATGGTGCTATCACGGGCATGATCCGTGGAAAGTGGTGGAGCGGGTGGTACGGGATAGTAGAGCAGACGCTTTGTGGGTGGCGGGTATGGGCGGCGGCGTTGGGTGGCCGGCCGAATCATTAGCGGAGCTCCTCCCTCAAGCTCGATCACGCATGACGCACGTTGAGTGACAACGGCGGCGAGCTGCTCAATCAGGCCAGGTGAGCACCTCCAACTCCTCCTCTGAGTCAGACACGACAACGTCGACTGCGCCCTCCTCCTCCTCCTCCTCCAATTCGCCGACTGCGCCCTCCTCCTCCATGGGCTTGATCCGATTCCGCAGCGTGTCGTCCCCAGCGGCGGCGTCTGCGCTGGAGGCGGCCGCGGGCACGCTGGGCTCGATCAACGGCTTCTCCTCAAAGCGCCGAATTCTTGCTTTCAAATTTACGGAGAGATCGCCGCATTTGTGCATGATATTCGGATTTTGCTATTTGTTCGTGTGGGGGTATTGCTGATTTGTCAATGGTACCGCGCGTCTGCGACGCGGGCGCCTTGCGGGCAGAGCCCTTAGGCTTAGCCACCCTTATGTCTTGCGCGGTCAAAACTTCTCCCTCGGCCAACGCTGGGCACGGGACTGGCGCGCACTGGCACTAACACAGGTACACCACGGGAGCCGCCTAAGCGACTCCTGTGCGAGGAAGAACTAAGCAAGCGCGCACAACACGGGGCACGGGACCACTGGCGCGCATTGGCACTAACACGATAAAGAAATAGCAGACGTAAGTGCTCCAGCGTGACGTCATCTCATGCCCCCCCCCCCCACCCCACCCCACCCCACCCCCGATGTCTTGCGTCCACGCCCCCGTTACTACCTGGTGTCCAGCCTCCGGCTGGCTGTCTGTTCTTCACACATCGAACTAAGGGGACGTGTGTCCTCCTCCCAGCCCTAGGTAGCTTGGCATGCGTCTTCTTCCTTCTAGGAACGACGCGCGGAGGAGGAAGGCCGCGACGCGCGAGCCGCGAGGTGGCGTTTCGGCCTAGTCCAGACGAGCGTTCATGGCAGATTGGCAGTTGCTCACTTCTCTCGCACGACACCATGCCTGAGCTGCGTGTAGTGTGATATGTGTGTTGTTTCCGTTTCTTGTTTCCTGTGCACATCTAAAGCCGTACACCCTCGTTTCCTAAATGCTAAAGCACCCGGGGCCGGGCGGCGTTGATTCGTTTCCCGTTCTCGCCGTTCACGGCAAACGGGTGTAAAAGTAAAACGTACCACGCGTACCAGACAGCACAAGAGCACGAGCATGCAGCAAATTTGCACTCCTGCATGCGCATGTTTGTAATTGTATGAGAGAAGACTACTGTACAGTCAACCGCGGCGGCATGTCAGGAGTCAGCGTCACGTCTCAATGCACGCTGCATATGGTATCGCACAAACAACGCGTGAGTTCGGGCAGCTCCCTTCACCTTTCAGCTGGACAGGCGACGCGAGATGAAGACGATGGCGAGGAGGCGGAAGACGAGCACAAAGGCGAGGAGAACCCCGACGTTGGCCCAATAGTTGGCGACTGCATCATACGACTCCCCTCCCACGATGTTGGGCAACCGCAGCCGGTTCTCCAAGACCTTCTCTCCCGTGGCGTACGGCGTCGAGGCAGCATCGCCTGTGAAGACTTTGCCGCGGAAGGCAGCGTTTGCCATCGCCTGCCACGAGTAGTTGAGGTAGTCGACATAGGTGGCCCAGCGGAAGACCCACGTCATGTCCTGCGGGGCGGTGGGAGGGCGGGACCGGCGCCTCAACAAGGTGGTAGGGAGGTGGTGGCGCGCAGGTGTGTGCGGGCGTTCTCAGCCAGCTCGTTCGCCTGCTGGTTCTTGAAGAAGCCGGAGAGCACGGCCATTGGCATGATTGAGCCGGGAGCGAGGAGGACGGCGGTGTTGCTGTCGGGAGAGACGCTGCATATCATGAGGGCCCATGCGTGCGTGGCAAAGACCACCAGCAAGATGGCGAGATAGACTTGGAGGAAGCGGCTGCCGCCGTCGCCCAACGCGAAACCCGACATGGTGCCGGCGATGGCGAGGTAGAGGAGGGGCGGGAGGACGAGCAACGGCGTCTCGACCACCAGCTTGGCGGGCACGAATGTCGCGGGGTTATACCAGTTGTTGCGCACCTCCTTGCGGACCACCGCGAGCTCCGGCAGCACCTACGAAGCTTGGCATGGGTGTATCGCGGACGCCGCACCTCCCTTGTTTTGGAGCACCGCCGCGGGCCGCGCCGAGAGGACGACGGGCAGCGCGTTGATGATGGCGAGGAAGAGCATCGAGAAGAGGAGGATCGAGATGGTGTCGTTGACGCCGGTCAGGTCGTCCGACGTGTCAAAGTAGAGCACGCCCATCACCAGCCCGATGACGGTCGCCGACACGAACCGCAGCTTTGCGAGGAGCGGCTCGCGCCGAATAGCCCGCGCGTTGCGCAGGATGAGCGCGCGCATCTGGGTCCGAAACGTGGCCGCGTACGCGGGCCCGTCGAGTGTGAGGGCCTCGAGCGCCGCTCCGGTTGGCTCGCGGGCAGTAGGCTGCCGCAGGTAATGGGCGCGAACCGCCTCGGGGCTCCCCGCGAGCACCTCAAAGAAGAAGTCGGCCGGGTTGTCGAGCGGCGGGCACGCGAAGCCGGCGGCGGCGAACCAGCGGGCCGGCTGCTGCTCGGCGTGCGAGATCGGCCCCTGGTAGCAGACGGCGCCGCGGTGCAGCAGGAGCAGCCGATCAAACATGTAGAAGGCTGCGGCGGACGGCTGGTGGATGGTGGCCACCACCGCCATCGACTGGGACAGGGAGCGGAGGAGGCGGACGAGGGCCATCGTGGAGACCTGTGAGAGGACGGCGTAAGGAGGCGAGGGCGGATGGGGGTGAGACGTAAAAAAAAAGGTGTGGCGACCTCGGCCGGCAAGTGAGACGTCCCTCGCCGGTCTCCGGAGGCGTCTCTCGAGTGTGTGTGGGTGCCGACCGAGTCTCTCGCAGTGCGTGCCTCTCGAGTGTGTGCCGACCGAAGTCTCTCCCAGTGGGAAGGGTCTCGAGCGGAGACCGAGTCGAGTCCGGAGGTGGGCTCATCGAGCAGCAGCAGCGATGGCCGGCCGGCGAGCTCCAGCGCGACGGACAGCCGCCGCTTCTGCCCGCCGCTGATACCCTTCTTCCCTTCTGGGTGGCCGACGAGGACATCGCGGCACTCGGCAAGGCCAAACTGAGCCAGGAGCTCCTCGCACCGCGCTCTCCGATCGGCCGCCGTCGCGGAGCGGCCCATCTTGAAGAGGCACGCCTCCGCCAGCGACTCGTGCACCGTCAGCGAAGGCGTGAGCAGGTCGTCCTGCGGCACAAAGGTCGCGAAGCGCCGCATGGTGCGGCGGTCATACGGGGAACCGTTCACGCTGATTGTGCCGCTGGTCGGCGTCGTCACGCCCGTGAGCGAGTTGAGGAGCGTGGTCTTCCCAGAGCCGCTCGGCCCCATGACGGCCTTGGCCTTGCTCCACCCCCCCCGCATAGCCGAAATTCAAGGTCCGCGGTCTCTTTTGGCCGCGGCGTTAGAGAGATCCTTTGCTTGTTATGCTTTCTGCTTTCTCTCTCCGATCGCTGGGCGCGGTCACTCACCGGCCCATCACCCGCCTGCCGATCACCTGTCCGCCTCGCCGCGCGCGGGCCGCTCGCCTGCTCGCCACTGCCGCCGCGCGTCCCCGCGCCGCCACGCTTCCCTGTGCACCTGACCGCGCTCGAGCTGCGCAGACGGCGCGCGCTCTGGCAGACAGAGCAGCGGCCGCCCAGGCGGTCGCTGCTCCGCCCCGTCCGAATCCGTCCGCCCGCGCGTGCCGCTGCCGCCGCCGCCGCCACCACCGCCGCCGCGTTTCCCCGCGCCGCCACGCTTCCCTAAAAACAGGCCGTGCCAGGCCGTGCCAGCCCACGAGGCTGCCCGCCCGTCCCGGGGGACACACCAAACAAGGGGTGGGAGAAGGACAGGGTCCCCACCTGCACGAGCAGGCAATCTTAGGCTTCGCACCCCCTCCTTGCGCAGTGTCCCCCACTATGTGTCGCCGTTTACATGGAGTGCGAGGTATCTCGACTGTTGCCATCCCTCAAACTGTCACTCCCCTTGCTCCCGGCCGGGGTGGGGCGCGCGCGGGGGCGGCGGGTGGGCAGAATGTCTGGAAAAGACCGGTTTTCACAGCCTTGTTGGGGAGATGGGGTCCCACGGCCCGCCGCAGGCGCCGATTTTTTCGGATTTTTTTTCGCGCGATTTTTTACTTGCTTGTTTTCATGGGAATTCGGCGTACTTGCGGCCATGCTACCACGCCTTGCGACAGCCTGTCGGCGCTGCTGACCGTGCCCTGCTGCACAATTGACCACCTGCATAGCTCGCGGCCTTAGTATCAAGCATTCAGTGACGACCTGATCGTACGGTCAGTAGGAAGGTGTCCTTCCAACGTGTGCACGCTTCTGGCGCAATGCGCGTCGCCTCGGATTTACGCAGCCATTAGATTTGTCGCTGTAATTTCTCCTTTTCCATAAACGGTCCATTTCTTCTGGTGTCTTAATTCTTCTTCGGTGTACCTGTGTTAGTGCCAGTGCGAGCCAGTCCCGTGCCCAGTCCTGTGCCCAGTGTTGTGCGAGGGAGTTTTGTTGTAAAATTCTTCTTCTGTGACGTCCTTTACTGACGTTCGCGAAGAAGTCTTGCCGACGCGTCCTCAGCTCTTACATGCCAAGCGCTGCTCGCCAGCAGGAACGCTGCGCTGCTCACACGCTCCGGTTCAGCCGTCATGCGTCTCGCAATGACGGTGAAGCTTCCATCATTATCTCCAGAACGTATCTCCTCCAGTCCGTCACGAAAGCTCATCGCACAATCATTGTGCGTAGCGATGCTCCAGTGAGCATACCTTTCCTGAAGGTATCTCCAGCTGGACACGTGCATGCCTCCAAGACGATAGCTGACTGTGAACCTAAAGCTCTCGCCCTCAACGTTATCCTCTGCCTCTCGCAGGATGGTGCCAAGGTTGAAGCATCTGCGTGTCTCGCCTTCCCGCCAAAAGGTGGCAAAACCTCGCCGCGCCCTCGTCTCCCCTTGTCCCTCACGATCACCGCCCCGCAGCCGTAGGTGCATCTGGAGCGGATCTCTCCACGGTGGGATGCCTGGTCTCTTCCGGGTCCTCTCCGCCCGGTTCATCTTTTTCATCTCTTCTCTGTATGTGGGCTGGCTCCTCCATAGCCTAGTTCCTCGCTCCTCCATGTTGAGCTTTGGTCGCAGTGTGCGGATGAGTTTCCTCTCCACTCGCTGCGCCTCCCGTTTGCTCGCGCACACAACGAGCGGCACGCCATGTATCGCCCATGTCCACCGCACCCAGCCTTCCTGCAGGTGTGGTATTCGCGCGAGTGCTTCACGGTCCCGCAGGTGTTTTTTGGACTGTTTTGCTCAACATGGAGCAAGTGGCTAAAGCCACCTGCATTTTGTGCAAAAAGCTGCAAAGGACTCGTGGAGGCACGTGGCGCTTTCCGCGTGTCTCGTGCAAAATCCGGCATTTTGTGGCTTTCAGGTGCGAGGTGGCACGACGCGAGTCAGGTGGTGTGGAGCCTCCTACCGGAGGCCATCTATGAGACAGACAGGGATGGATTTCACGGGAAGGAAGGTGTGTTGCTAGCCGTCGCCCACCCTTGGGCGTCTGCCTCTTCCTAACTAGTCTCTCCTCGCAGTCCCTCGCCGATTCTCGCAGCAACCTTCATGCCACCTCGCGGTCGTCCCACTCTCGTGACGTCGTTCTCTCTCCTGTCGCTTCAACCTTCATCCTCTTACCTCTATCGCGTCGCTCTCCTCTGCCTCGTTCTGCGACGACGCCGCCGCGGTGGTCCTATTCCCATATAAATAAAAGAGTAGACATCTCCCGGAGAGATGGGCGACGCACGAACCCGAGGCACAGCGCGCACCCGTGCCTTCGTTTCTTTTCGTGTTAGTGCCAGTGTCGTGCTTGTAAACTTCTTTTCGCTTGAGGAAGCCGTCGCCCGCGCCTCGCCTGTCGCGTGAATCGTGCACCGCACTTGGAGCACTTGGAGTGCAGTCATCAACCGCACATCCAGGGCCGGGGAGCTAAGAAGCGCACCCAGCAGGCCGGATGATTGATTGGCATCGGGTTACGCTTACGGGCTAGAGAGCCCTAGCCCCGGGGGTGCGCGTTCGCAGGGAAAGGGCCTTAAAGTAAACACAGTTCTCCGAGGGTTGGACCCGCGTACCGGGTTTCCCCTTAACTGCAGGACGCCCCCTCTACTCGGAGCTAGTGGACACCACGCCCAAACTCGCGCTTGCAAATTCTTTAAGTGCCTCGCCACCCTCGCGGGAGTCGCTTAGGCGGCTCCCGTGGTGTACCTGTGTTAGTGCCAGTGCGCGCCAGTCCCGTGCCCAAAAAGAAAGAAAGAAAACAGACAACCCAAGGGAGGGATGGGAGGCAGTGTTGTGCGAGCGCCCTAGGCAAAATTCTTTTCGCTTCCCTCGCTTGAAGCCCCGCCGTTCCAACGGTGCTGCACACACAACACACACCTCAGTGTGGGGCACACACACCTCATCCTCTCCTCTCTGTCCAGTCTGCCCCGTCCCACGCCCCCTCGGCACCACGCCCCTCCTCCCCCCCCCCGCCCCTCCGCGCGGCGCGCCGCTCCTCGCGCGCATGCCCGCCCCGCTCACCGTGCAGCGCAGCGCGCGGCCGCCGCCGCGAGTCTCCACCCCGCCGTGTGCTGCCCCAAAGGTATCCACAAGCAGCATGCGCGAGATCGTTTCCATCCAGGGTGGCCAGTGCGGCAACCAGATCGGTGCGCGCGCATTCTCGGCCCGCCACCCTGCGTGGCGCCCTCTGCGCGCGCGCGACCCCGCGCTGCCTCCGCGCCGCCGCCCACAACACCGGCTCTCTCGCACCGCCGCGCGCGCCTCGACCTCCTTCGCACGCCCGATCCGGCCTCACCCGCCATGGGCGCCCTCCGCTCTCGCCCCGACACGCACTGCCGACTGATGCGCGCGCGCGCGTGCTGGCAGGCGCCAAGTTCTGGGAGGTTGTCTCGGACGAGCACGGCATCGACCCGACCGGCACCTACCACGGCGACTCGGACCTCCAGCTCGAGCGCATCAACGTCTACTACAACGAGGCGACGGGCGGCCGGTACGTCCCGCGCGCCGTGCTCATGGACCTCGAGCCGGGCACCATGGACTCGGTGCGGTCGGGCCCCTTTGGCCAGATCTTCCGGCCGGACAACTTCGTCTTTGGCCAGTCGGGCGCCGGCAACAACTGGGCCAAGGGTCACTACACCGAGGGCGCCGAGCTGATTGACGCCGTGCTCGACGTCGTCCGCAAGGAGGCCGAGGGCTGCGACTGCCTGCAGGGCTTCACGCTGTCGCACTCGCTGGGTGGCGGCACCGGCTCGGGCATGGGCACCCTCCTCATCTCCAAGATCCGCGAGGAGTACCCCGACCGCGTCATGTGCTCCTACTCGGTCTTCCCGTCGCCCAAGGTGTCCGACACGGTCGTCGAGCCGTACAACTGCGTCCTCTCCATCCACCAGCTGGTCGAGAACTCGGACGAGTCGCTGCTGATTGACAACGAGGCGCTGTACGACATCTGCTTCCGCACGCTCAAGCTCACCACGCCCACCTTTGGCGACCTCAACCACCTTGTCGCCGCCGTCATGTCGGCGTCGACTTGCTGCCTCCGCTTCCCCGGCCAGCTCAACTGCGACCTGCGCAAGCTGGCCGTCAACATGATCCCCTTCCCGCGGCTGCACTTCTTCATGGTCGGCTTCGCGCCGCTCACCTCGCGTGGCTCGCAGCAGTACCGCTCGCTCACCGTGCCCGAGCTGACGCAGCAGATGTTCGACGCCAAGAACATGATGGCGGCCGCCGACCCGCGCCACGGCCGCTACCTCACGTGTACCGCGCTCTTCCGCGGCCGCATGTCGACCAAGGAGGTGGACGAGCAGATGCTGAACGTGCAGAACAAGAACTCGTCCTACTTTGTGGAGTGGATCCCCAACAACATGAAGTGCGCCATCTGCGACATCCCGCCCAAGGGCCTCAAGATGTCGGTCGGCTTCATGGGCAACTCGACCTGCATGCAGGAGGTGATGAAGCGCGTCGCCGAGCAGTTCACCGCCATGTTCCGCCGCAAGGCCTTCCTCCACTGGTACACCGGCGAGGGCATGGACGAGATGGAGTTCACCGAGGCCGAGTCCAACATGAACGACCTCGTCTCCGAGTACCAGCAGTATCAGGACGCCTCGGCCGAGGAGGAGGGCGAGTACGACGAGGAGGGCGGCGAGGAGTACTAGGCGCGCGCCGGCGCTGCGCTGCCGCGTGGCCCGCACTAGCCGCCGGGCCGGCGCGGTGGAAGCGCCGCCGCTCGCCGCGCACGGAGCCGCATGCTAGCGAGGCATAGGAGCTTGCGCGGCATGCTTTGCGCAGGGACGGACCTCGCACACGCAGATTTCGTGCGTCGTGCCTGTGTGGACAGCTATTTTGAGTTTGGGATGCGTTGGGTTGCGGTCTAGTCGGGGGTTGCGGTCTTGTAGGTCTGCCCCGTTATACGTTCGGCCGTTGTGTCATATACAGGCGTGGCGGCTGGCGCGTGGGCCGTGGGGCGACTCGCAGCCGGGGCAGCCCCAGCGAAAGTCTAGCAGTGAACTCGCTAAAGCCGTAGCGCGTAGCGCGGGGTCATGCGGCAACATGCGCTCTCTAGCGCTCACACCCGACACCCCCGCTAGGGCGCTCAACGAAGTCAAACTCCACTGACGGCGCACTCTCGCACGGGGGCACCCCGCCCCGGGGCAGGCGGCACCCCACGTCACCCCGCTCCCCGGCGGCGGCGGCGCGCGAGACGCGCGACACGCGAGTCGCGGCGCGGCGCGCGGGGGGGTGAACCGGGTAACACGGAGAACGCGAGAGTCACACGACTCACGAGCCGCGCATATAACACACGTAGTAGATCGGTACTGTCGCGGACTGGGCTGTGCCTGTGCGCTGTGGGTGTGGGCTGTGGGCTGTGGGGCGCGTGCACGTGGGCTACTCGTGAGGCCGAGCTAGCCAGACGGGAGCGCAGTCCCGGAATGCGCGCCGCGCGGAGACGGCGCGCGCGTCTCACTCCTTGTCCGCCCGGCGCTGCTGCCGGCGCTGCCACCACCCGCACGCCTGGGCGCCCGCGATGCCCAGCAGCGACCCGTGCAGCATGTCCTTCCAGACGCAGACGGCGAGCACGGTCGCCGCGGCCAGCCCCGCCCTCGCGCCGTTGGCGCGGGTCGCCTCGACGAGGTTGTCGTACAGGAAATCGCACCCGACGTACACGCAGATGCCGGCGATGGCGAGGGTCGGCAGGTAGCCGACGAGGCCGCAGAGCGGGTAGGCGCAGAGGAAGAGCGCGCTCACCGCCGCCGCAAAGTAGCAAGAGAAGCGGTCGAGGCCACCGATCTTGCGGTGGATGGCGGAGTCGGACAGGCCGAGGTAGCTCGAGTAGCCACCCGCGGCGGCGGCGGCGGCGGTGCCGAGGGCGTGGGAGCGGAGCTCCTGTGGGGCAGGTGTTGGACATGCGTGACACCCATGCGGAGGGCCGGGTCGAGTCGACTGGGGGGGCCGGAGCCGTCTTGAGGTCGAGCTTCTGCCGGATGAGCGGCCCGTACAGCACATAGTTGAGCACGGTGTTCACGAGCGGCCTACGCGGCAGCCGCGCGGCGCCTGCGGCGGCCGCTTCACTCCAGCGGCGCGGCATGCCCGAGGCGCCCGAAGAGGGCGGCGCACACGAGCTGCTTGAGGGCCGCCGCGGAGAAGAGGACGTCCCATCTGCCGGGCGCGTCGGGGAGAGGTGTCACGGACGTGCCACGGGGCCGGCCGCCGGGATCAGCACCTCGCACCGGACGAGCGAGGGCGAGAGGGAGCGCCACAGGGCGGAGGCGGGCTCGCCGACAACCTCGGCCATCAGCCAGCCCGCCGCGCGCGCGTCCGGCACCGGACAGCCTGTGGCCAGCCGCAAGCCGTGCACCTGGAGCGTGAAGTCACCAGCGAGTGCATCCGCGGCGCGCGCCTCGCGTCGAGATACGGGCTCCACATGCGGTGGCTCGAGTGCGAACGCGGAGCGACACAGTCGAATGCAACACAGGGATCCTCGCTCTAGGGCCGCGCACGAGCGCGCTGACGGCGAGGATGAAGATTGGGATGAGGAGCGGGCCGCCTAAAGAGGTGCGGTTGATGGGTGCGGCGGGATGGGTTTCGCCACCGCTCGCTCGGCCCTCACCGACGCCCTTGCGCGAGGCCCTCCAGAGGCCGAGGCCGAAGAGGTTGGCGGGCACCCACAGCCGCGCGCTCTGCAACGTCAGCAGCGCGCCCGCGCCCGCGCCCAGCCCGAGCACGTCAAAGGAGAGCAGGTAGAGTGACCAGCCGATGGCGGCGAAGAGGCCCGCCTGCAGCGGCGGCGGCAGCAGGCGGTCGATGTTGTCGACCGGCGCCTCCGAGGCCAGGGCGAGGAGCGCGGCGGCGAGCAGGTTGGCGACGATGCTGCCCGCGAGCACCGTCGCGAGCAGCACACCCGGCCCGGCGCCGGCGCCGACGGCGCCCGCCGCGATGACGGCGAAGCGCGCGAGGAAGGGGAGGACCTCGAAGGAGGGCACCGCGAGCGCGACTCCGCCGCGCACGCTGGTCGTCCTGGCGACGACCGCCTGCGTGACGACAAAGCCGACCAGTCCGTGCTGGATGCCGATCGCCAGCGGCAGCCCAACCGGAGCAAAGATGATCGAAGCGCACGCGGCGGCAAAGGTGAACTGCATCACGCCCGTGTACGTGCCCGCGACGACCGAGCCCATCCTCGTCGGAGCCGGTTCCGCCGTCGCCTGGGCCACCGGCGCTGCGCGCGCCCGGCTGAGCCTCGCCCTGCTGCTGAGCCAAGGCGTGAACGCCCGCGGCGCGGCGACTCTCGGCGACGATATCGTGGAGATCTGCAGGGCGTGCGCAGAGGAGGAGAGGAAGAGGAGGGGGAGGAGGAGGCGCATCGTGCACGACGCCGACGATTTGGGTGAGCGTTTACAAAAAGACTTAACAGTGACGTCTCGAGGTGGTGGAGGGAACCACCGCCTCGTCGGCGCCATGCTCGGCCCGACCGAGCGGCTGGTGCAGCTCGTGCGCGATGAGTACCAGTCGAGCGCTCCCTCTCCGTCCATCTCTTGAGTCGCCGTCCCGCGCAAACGGCTCACGGGCCCCAGACTCCGCTAGATGTCGCGGGGCTCACGATCGTTCTCGTCACGTTGTGACTTGTGTCGTCGCCCGGCTCTCTCTCAAACCGACACACACGCGTATAATTATGTATATAAGTAGAGGAACCAGTGGAGAGGACAGGGAGGGACGTGTCCGAGGGAGTGGGTGCAGGTGAATTTGCATCGCATCGACCATCGCGGACTATACTCTACGCAGCTCGGCCATCGTCCGCCGGCTCACCTCGGCGCTCGCCCTCTCGCTCGCCGCCCGCTGCGCCGCCTCGCTCTGCCCGTGCGACGCGCTCTCCCGCGCCGCCTCGCGGCCCGCCGCCCGGCAGGCGGCTCCTGCCGCGTCCTTCATCCCGCCGCCGCCGCCGTCGAACAGCGAGCCGACATCACCTGTGTGGTTGGTCAAAGCACGGATTTGGCGGACGTTCTGGGTTTCAATTTTACTTAAGTCTTGGCACCAGCTCAAGGCTTGCCCGGCTTAGATCGCCGCATTTGTGCACGGTTTTCTTTGTTCGTGTGGGCTTATATTGCAGATTTGTCAATGGTACCGCGTCTGCGACGCGGGCGCCTTGCGTTCTTTATTTACAGTCGAAACAGGGTTGCAACCTAATATCGAATTTTACAAGGCAACTCGTTCTCCTCGAGGGCTAGGTTGTCGTGGTCGTCGTCACCTCCGCCCTCCTCGTTCTCCTCGAGGGCGAGCTCGTCGTCAGACTCCTCGGTGAGGAGACCGGGTCGGACCGACGGCGCCGACCGTGGCGCCTCGGCGCCAAACAGCTCGGCGCGCAGAGCCTCGGCCGCGTACTCGTCCATGCTCAGCTTTTGCCATTGACGACACAAAAGATGTGCTGCGAGCAGATCGCTCAGAGCGTCCTTCATCATACGCGGAACGGGAGGTCAATCGCAACCACACCGAAGGGGCGGGTGCGGAAGAAAGAATAGTTAGAGGCTGCGCAGGCCGTCCCGTTTGCTGTTTGAAACGGCAAACGCCTGTTGCGCTGCGCGCGCGCGCTGCCGGGGCTCTGTCTGACTGTCTCACTCACGTGCCGCAATATGTGTCACACACGGCGGCTTCTGCCACCTCTCGATTGGTTCCACTTTCTACGCACACCTACCGGGGAAGGGGCGCGTGGGAGCGGGGGCGGGGGCGGGGGCGTGGGCGGGGGCGCGCAGCAGTGAGCGCGCGCGCGCAACAGACGGGGTAGGGTGG
>NW_005199045.1:537622-553605 GCF_000372725.1 Emiliania huxleyi CCMP1516
TGACCCGTGCGGGACTAACCCCTCGGTTCTAAAAAAATGCCCCGCCGGGAGGTGGGTTTCTGCACCGTATCAGCCGACCCTCGTCCTACGTTGCGAAAGCCCCCAGGAAGGCGGCGGCGGCGGCGGCGGCGGCGGCGGCGGCGGCGGCGGCGGCGGCGGCGGCGGCGGCGGCGGCGTCGGCGCGCGCGCGGCGCGCGCGACGGGGGGGCGGAGCAGCGACCGCTGGCGCGGTCGCTGCTCCGTCTGCGACAGACGCGCGCTCTGCCGCTGCAGAGCGCGCGCGTCAGGGCAAGGGGCATGCGTGGCGGCGCGGGACGCGCGGCGGCGGCGGCGAGCCGCCGAGCGCTCCGTGAGCGGTGAGGCGGCCGGGCGAGGGCGCGGCGGGTGACGGGTCAAGGGAGCAGCCCACACCCGGCGTCGCTTTTTGAGCGACGCCTGTGGTACGCCTGCGCAGGGGCCGCAGGGCGGTCAGTTGTGGGGCGAGGCGGTGCCGGCCGCGGGCCGGGTGCAAGGCGCCGGCCTCGGCGCCGCCTCGGCGCGCCGCACGGGCGCGGCGAGCCTCTGAGCGGGAGCCGAAGGTTTGCCTGTGGGAGGTGGTAGGTGGGGGTGATTTGACTTTGCCGCAGAGGCCCTCCCTAGCTGTGAACAGCAAAACGGGACAGTATTCTTGCAGTCTACCTGCTACAGCGGTGGGGCAGGAGATTGGAGGGGCCCCTTGCAGAGCCGTGCCGCGCCCAGACCGGAAACTCGAGCGAGCCCAAGCAGCGCCGGGACGCTCCTCTTCACCGTGATGCTCCTCGCCATCATCGTCACCACGACGTGTCAGCTGCGGACGGGCGTCGCCCACGACATCGTGCGAGATCCCTGCCTCGCCTGCCAGGAGCGGCGTCGAGCTCCTCGCTGGGCAGGTGCGCGGGTAGAGCTCTCCACCATACTCTGCCGCGATCCCGGCTGCTGCGAGCACGGCGCCGCCCGGTGCGCGCGACATGACCCCTGCCGGGCCGTTCCCGCGCGCGCAGGTCGAGGAGGATGTGGAGTGCCAATGCGAAAGCACGACAGATGAGCGCGCGCCCTTCGCCGCCATGCAGCCCCGCCCCTTCCCGCCGTCGATTTCGTCGCCATCCGTGCGCGCGCCGCCGTTCACTCCGCCGCCGCCGTCGCCCCCACTTCACCACCGCCCCCGTTTTACGCCTCGCCGCCGCCGCCGTTCTCCTTCTTCCCGCCGCCCGCGCTTCCCTCAGTCGCGCGAAACACCGGCACCACTATTGGGGCGCCTGTGAGGCCGCCACACACTGATCTGTCGTGTCGACGGTGTCGTGTGGAGTGCTTCCGCCTTCCCCGCTGCCTGTGAGCAGGCACTTGTCGTTCTCAGGGGATGCCCAGGCGTCGCCCGCTGCCACCTCTCACGCGACGGCAGCGAGGCACTCTCTCTCAGAGGCGAGATCTTGTCCGGGCCCCGGCTGGAAGCGAAGCGAGCTCGCTCTCTCGTGTCCTCCATAGTCGGTCGCGGCGGCTCCTCGTGCCTCTTCCCAACGTTCCCTCGGCGGCCGATGCCGTCTGCTCCGGCTCCCCAGACTCCGGGTCTGACCTGCTCCGGGTCTGACCAGCTCCACAGTTTCTGTTTTGTCATCACCGGTGTCCGTCCTCTTCTTCGCCGCTTATGTACGTACTTTTAGCTTACTGGGACAAAAGGGAGAGGGGGTTGTGTTCTCTAGGCCCCTAGGGGCCCTACGCGCGGCGTGAGAGCTCGGAAGCGAGCTTTGCACGGCGATCGCAGTGTATGTAGCTCTTACGTACATTCCCGTAGAGGGTGTGCTCCGCTCCGCAAGCTCCATCGGTGAGCTGCGGTGGCGCGCCGGCCGCTTCATGCATAGCTCTCGGGCGAGCTGCGGCAAACGCGTTTTCCGTCCGCCCGTTTCATCGAGTTTGCCCGAGTGGTAAAATGCAATCGAATTTGCTCGAATGGTAAGGTGCAACTTTTGCATTTGGTAAAAGTTGCCCGAGTGGTCAGTGGGAAAAAAACCAAAGCGGAAAGGTGGCCCCAAGAGCTAAAGGTCAACATCCCCTCCGGCTACGACAATGTGAACCTGATCTGGACCTCACGGGGTTGACCCGTCTCCTATAGATCGAGACGGACTTCATGGACGGCCGAGCAATATTTCTTCACTACTATTATTAATTGATGCTTTTTGCACGGCTGAGGCCCCCCCCCCCCCCCCTCCCCTGCGCTCATTCCCTGCCCTCTCCCACCACACACTCCGTCAGAGCCCCCTCCCCTCTTGCACAACAGGAATTTTGACAATTAACCAGATGGATCAATGACAATCGATGGGCTTGCCCATCCCGGAGTGGTTCGACTCCACACAAATCCGAGACGGTGACGGGAAGCGTACGGCGGTCTCAGGCCCAGTGAGGTAGTGCGCCAGTTTAACCCGGATCCTGCTGAACAAGCTCCTCTTGTAGCTCGATCGGTCACACCGCCATCGCCGTCGGGGAGAGGGGGGACGACACTGCTTCGGCAGCGTGCACCTCGATCCTGCACCGTGTTTGTTATGACCCCCCCCAATGAACACACCAGTGAGGGAGGGCGAGACGATCGAGGGGTCCCGTACCATGCGGAATCGGCCCTATCAAGTGCTCAAGTGCTCAAGAGCCGTAGGAGGACTCTGCTGACAGGGTTTGCGATGAGGAGCGACCCGAAGGGTTTCTCGGAGGTTAGTGCACCACTAACCGCCGAAGCGCAAGCGCTGGGAGCAAGAACACTGCGACGTATCGGGCTCATACTAGCACCCCACCTCGCGAGCCGACGTTCTGGCTCAGCGAGGCTGCTGGACCAAAAGAACCGGTCCGCGAGGTGGGGTTGTTCCGGCTCGGGTCACTTCTCATCGCAAACTCGGTCGAGCAGGAGGTAAGGTGTGTGCGTGTGGGAGGCGGCGCGGCACTGTAGGAGCGGCGGTACGGCGGCACGGCGGTAACGCACGGCAGGAGGGACGGCGAATAAATGGCAAGGGCGGCGAGGCGCGGAAGGAGCGGCACGGTAAGGAGCGGCGGCACGGCGGCAGACCACGGCAGCGAACGGCGGAGCATTGGGCGGCGGGTCAAACGACTGAGCAGGGGGCGGCGGCAGGAAGGAGCGAGGACGGCGCGGTGGCGGCAGGATCACGGATAGGGTGGCACGGATAGGAGCGAGCGAGCGGCTAGGCGGCGGGAGGGCGAGGCGAGGGTGGCGGCGGGCGGATCACGAGGAGGTAGAAGGTCTGGCGCGGGCGGGCGAGCGGACGGCGAGCGAGCGGCTTGGCGGCGGGAGGGTGAGGCGAGGGTGGCGGCGGGCGGATCACGAGGAGGTAGAAGGTCTGGCGCGAGCGGGCGAGCGAACGGCGAGCGAGCGGCTAGGCGGCGGGAGGGTGAGGCGAGGGTGGCGGCGGTGGATCACGAGGAAGTAGAAGGTCTGGCGCGATCGGGCGGGCGAACGGAGTGCGAGCGGCTAGGGAAGGCGGCGGGGGGGTGAGGCGAGGGTGGCGGCAGGCGGATCACGAGGAGGTAGAAGGTCGAGCGCGAGCGTGCGAGCGAGCGGCGAGCGAGCGGCTAGGCGGTGGGAGGGTGAGGCGAGGTCGAGCGCGAGCGGGCGAGCGAGCGGCGAGCGAGCGGCTAGGCGGCGGGAGGGTGAGGCGAGGGTGGCGGCGGTGGATCACGAGGAAGTAGAAGGTCTGGCGCGATCGGGCGGGCGAACGGAGTGCGAGCGGCTAGGGAAGGCGGCGGGGGGGTGAGGCGAGGGTGGCCGGCAGGCGGATCACGAGGAGGTAGAAGGTCGAGCGCGCGTGCGAGCGAGCGGCGAGCGAGCGGCTAGGCGGTGGGAGGGTGAGGCGAGGTCGAGCGCGAGCGGGCGAGCGAGCGGCGAGCGAGCGGCTAGGCGGCGGGAGGGTGAGGCGAGGGTGGCGGCGACACGAGGAAGTACTTTTAGCTTTACTGGGAGAAAAGAGTGCTTACGGGCTTGTACAACCGAACAACCCACGATGTCACGCATCACAGAAATCAATTTCGGCGAGCCGCTTGCAGCCGCTCGCGTCGAGCTTGGCCAGGATCGCATCGAGCGCCTCCTCCCAGCACTCCTTGCCGCGAGGGCCGACGATCGCGATCTGATGCCCCGTCACCTCGGTCGCCTTGCCACTCGTGCTCACGCCGAGCTTCAGGTCGTGCTGGTAGATGTACACTCCCCGCGGCGTGTATGCAGCCAGCTGCAGCTCGTCAAAGGCCGCGGCGGCGCCCTCGTGCGGCAACTTGACATTATTGAAGCTCAGCCTCCAGCGCCGATTGTCCTTGTTCCACGACAGCTGCGCGCTCTTGCACTCCACTCGCAGGCCGTCTCGCATCCAGTCGTACTCGGCGTTGCTCTGCGAGCGCCAGCTTCCGTCGGCACACTTGCCTGGCTCCGCATCGGAGAAGCACAGCATCCAGCGCCGCTTGTCCTTCATCGACAGCTGCGCGCTCTTGCACTCCACTCGCAGGCCGTCTCGCATCCAGTCGTACTCGGCGTTGCTCTGCGAGCGCCAGCTTCCGTCGGCACACTTGCCTGGCTCTGCGTCAGCAAAGACTGCACGTGGGTGCCGAATTGCGTCCACCTCGCGCGCCAGCTGCTCCAGGTGGCCGCCGCGCGCTTTGCTGGCGGCCAGCAGCACGCCCTGAAAGGCTGCTTCTGTGCGGGTGGGCGGATGGGCATCGCAGGCGGCCTCAAGCCGCGAGTCATGCGTGGAGACAAACTCGAGGCGCTCGCAGCCGCTCGCGTCGAGCTTGGCCAGGATCGCATCGAGCGCCTCCTCCCAGCACTCCTTGCCGCGAGGGCCGACGATCGCGATCTGATGCCCCGTCACCTCGGTCGCCTTGCCACTCGTGCTCACGCCGAGCTTCAGGTCGTGCCGGTAGATGTACACTCCCCGCGGCGTGTATGCAGCCAGCTGCAGCTCGTTAAAGGCCGCGGCGGCGCCCTCGTGCGGCAACTTGACATTATTGAAGCTCAGCATCCAGCGCCGATTGTCCTTGTCCCACGACAGCTGCGCGCTCTTGCACTCCACTCGCAGGCCGTCTCGCATCCAGTCGTACTCGGCGTTGCTCTGCGAGCGCCAGCTTCCGTCGGCACACTTGCCTGGCTCCGCATCGGAGAAGGCAGCCTGTGGATGCCGTCCCTCATCGCAGCACCGGGCAAGCGTCTGCAACACCGCGCCACGCAACGGGCTGCTGCGGTTGGCCAGCAGCAGCCCTGCATACGCCGATGCGGCGACGGTGCGCTGGCTCAGGATGTGCGCAAAGTCGGCCGCGTTGCGCTGCAGCACGCGGCGGCTGGTGAGAGCGCGGAAGAACACGCGCATGTCGCAAGCCGCACTTGTGTCACGTCGGTCAAGTTGTCTCTCTCGAGCTGGGTCTGGACCAGCTAATTCTTTTCTCTTTAAAATCCCTGTGGTGGCGGCGTGCCGTCCTCCCACCCCTCCCTGGGGTTGTCTGTGTTCTTTCTTTCTTTCTTTCTGCTGCTCTTCTTCTCGCTCCAAGGCCCTGGGCGTGCGGTTGCCGACTGCAATCTAGCTCTTTATTTTGCGCCGTTCTTGAATTCTTTTCCTTGTTCTTTCGGTTCTTGTTTTTAAACCGCTTCTTTTTCTCGCTATGTTCTTTTTTTGCACAACACTGGGCGCGCACTGTGCTCGTTGTGCGAGAGTGCGAGGGGTTGAAAAATATTTTGCGCCAGCAACATTAACCCTTTCGCGTCATAAGGTTCTTGGAGACGCCCAATCTCGATATATCTCCAGTCGTTAGTGCATCGATGCCGCCCTTGGGCTCGGTGTTGCCACCAAGCCTGCCCAACGTGGTGTCGTGGGGATTGGAGTGGTCTGACCAGCAAGAAGACGGGTCGAGGCCCTCCGTAGGCTCGTGAGGCGTCCCTCGTCCCCCTTCTGCAGAGGGATGGTCATCTGAACCCGAAGATCGGTGCCCAGCAAGTGTGAGTGGTGAGCCGCGTGCACGGCTCTGCGGTATTGCTGACCGCTGGTGAGGTTGTAAAGCCATCCTCAAGCCGAGGCTGACATGTTTGTAGAAGGTATTCAAAGTACGAAGGTGTGGTGTCACACCGGTGGGGGGAAAGGCGCCAGTTGCACCGAGTTTGTGGTGTCACAACAGTAGAGAGGTCGACTGTCTCGCGGCGCGGCGGCCCCACGAGAAGCAGTCGGGAGACTATTACGAGCCAATATTTGGGCGCCTATTCGGCGCCCAAAGTGCTGATGTTGGTGATCTAAGTGGCAAGACGTGCCACCACACGGGGTGTGGGAATATAGGGATATAGGTAGACTATTCATCACTGTGGGGGGGGAGAGAGTGATAATAGAGGGGTGTTGAGGTGGGGCTGGTGGAGGTGATTCTCCGGGTCAGTCTGGAGGTCATTCTCCACCACCTTCTGCGACATGAACAACGTTGAGGATTTCAGCCAACAATAGCGCAACTCTGTTAGGCCCCAAATTAACGTTTGACAACCCTAGTAGCCACCCTAGCCCGAGGGCCGTGCACACGCGCATGACATGTGTACCACTCGCGACTCGGCGCATGTTGGTGTGTCACGTGTCAGCGTAGCACGCGCCGTGTGCAATGTACACTTCTGTGTAGAAACGGTGCACTCCGGCACGGGAAACTTGAGACGACAGCGCGCCACGGCCAGCACATGCACCGTTCGTGCGCGTGTGGCGGCAGCCCACGCGCCCGGCCCACCCGCACGGACGCGACCAAACAATTCACCCACCTGGAATGGCCAGCCAGCCAGCCGACAAAACTGACATCATCGCGCCCTCGCGCGCTGGCCAGCAGGGCGCGCGCGCGTCCGCGCGGCCCGGTGGCTGGCGCCGACTCGCTGGTGCAGACCGAGGCACGACTTCCCGAACTGCAGCCCAGACTCGTCCGCCACCGCACGGTACACCTGCGTGAACGCGCCCGCCACCTGGCCGGCGGGCAGGGGGGGCGAGAGCAGGACGAGAGCTCAGGGGATGGAGCTCGAGGGACAGAGTGCAGAGGTGAGCGGGGGGGTGCCAACATGTCGTTCACCTGCTCGAGAAGGGCGCCGGGGCACTCGAGCGGCGGCGGCAGCGGCCGACGGAGCATTCGACAGGCAAGCGCGACGCACGCCAGCCCAATGGCGTCGTCGGCGACGCTGAGCGGCAATGCCGTCTTGCAGATGTCGTTGGCAAGGTAGCACGCTGTCGCGGTGAGCTCGACGTTTGCGCTGCCCTCGCAGCTGCCACCGGCAGCGCCGTCGCCCTCGCCCATGGCGAGCGCGAGGTGGCGCGCGATCGCAGCGTGCGGGTCGCACGACACGGGCGCCTCGGGTTCAAACATCACCGCCTCGAAGAGGACCTGCTCGCACGCCTCCATGTCCTGAGCGCTGTACGGATTGGTCTCGTCGCCGAGGTCCTTCCTCAGCTTCGGCATGGCGCGTTCTAACGCAGAAGCGGCCGCCTGGCACTCCTCCACCTTTGACCCGACCAGCAGAGCGGTCGGCGCCAGCAGGAGAGGGTCGTGAGCCTCCAAGCTGCGCGAGCTGTAGAAGCGGCGAAAGATCAGCGCCGCAGTCAGGCACGCGCGCTGGCGCAGCCCGGCCTGATGCCCGAGAGCCATGAGGTAAGAGCTGTAATAGAAGAGGGCCCGATCGGCCTCGGCCTCGGTGAGCGCGCTCATGTAAATACACGGGCTCTGGGCCCCCGGCGGACAAGCACTGAGCGGTGACTTGTCTCTCCGTAGACCGAGCCGCTCGGGCCGGAGGCCGGGTGACTTGTTCACATAAACGCACAACTCCGCCCCCAAGACGCACAAGCACAGACAGTCGAGAAGGGGGAGAGACAGCAACGACAGTCAGAAGTCAGCGCTGGGTCCCAGGAAGGCGAATGCGATGACGGCCTCTAGTGTGAGCTCTAGCTAGTGAGCTCAGACTTGTTCACGTAAACGCACAACCAACCCCGGCGCACAACCCCGGGCCCCGAAATCGCACAGTGATGACAGTGACATGCAACACAACCTTGGGAGCGGTGATCTTAGTCCTAGAAGATGTAGGATTGGCAGCGTAGGTGCTAGCAATCGTACAGAGATGCTACGATTGCGAGGAGTGCTGCTCACAAAGTCACAATCCTTCGACTTGGGCACGGGACTGGCGCGCACTGGCACTAACACAGGTACACCACTGGAGCCGCCTAAGCGACTCCGGCGAGGACGGCGAGGCACTTAGCTCCGTGCAGAATCGATCGTGCTTTTTGGGTTGGGTTGTTGGGTTGGGTTGGTTGAGGGTCGGGTTGGGTTGTTCCGCGTGAGGTTGGGTCGTCGGCGCGAAGGGTGAGGTCTCGACCGCCGCCGCTCACGCCAGCGGACGGCCACCATCGGTGTTTTTGGCTTCGCCACCGTCCAAGGCGTGCGCCATGCGCTCGCCGGCATCGAGCGAGCAACGTGATCGACCGAGCGGCTTGCTGTGTGGACGCCTTCTTCTGGCTCTCGTCGAGAGCGTTTTGCGTCCCGGCGGGTGGGAGAATGTGTGTGGTCTGATGTGTCACTTTGTGCGTCACATCGGTCTTGATAACAAGCACGGTCGATCCGTCGAAGCGATACACTCGTTCCTATCACGCTGGAAGGCTTGCACGGAGCTCTGTGCCGGCACACAGAAGAGCCGTGCGGCAAGAGAAGAGCTCGATGGGGAGCGAGAACCGTCAGATTTTCAGGTGTAACCTGAAGTCCTTCGCGATGCACTCATTCCCTCCCGAGCGAAAGCCTGTGGCTCTCTCGAACTCGTCGATATATTGCGGATAAACTGCTCTTCCCGCATAGCTTGCAGACCAGAGTCGGAGGCGCAGAAAGGCTGCGAGTGCTCGACGAGTCTTGCGAGCTGCGCGGTCAAACCTGGGGGGGAACTGACCGCATCAAGGCGGACTTCCGAAACCTGGGTGAGCACCTCTGGCAGTTCTGCAGCTATCTCGATAGCGATCCCCTCGTACATCCACCAGGCGCGCCGCGACTTCCGACTGGAGATCGAGGAGGCCATTACGAGCCAATTCCCGCTTGGCGCGGACTTCACCGTGTCGGACGAGGAGCTCGCCAAGCTGCTCGGAGACGCCCGCGACGGCACCCTTGACCTGCAGCGGCTGCGAGGCTTGGCCAAGCGCTCGCTCGGCGCCAGCGGCGTCGCGTGCGACGCGCAACGCGTCGGCTCGGCTAGTGATGACATCAAGTCATCACTCATCAGCATGCCTCACATGCGTGTCGCGACACATGGCACGGTGCGTCCGTGCGTCTCACAGCAGGAGAGAAAGAGAGCGCGCACACACGCGGCAGCCGGCACACGCGTCTCTCCAGCCGCGTCAACTCTCTCTCAGCGTCTCCCTCGGACTCGAGACTCACGCATGCAGGAGGAAAGCGAAAGGCCTCGAATTGCGTGTGTCCATCCCACATCCCCCGCCCCCCCTACTCCTAAACCACGGCCTTCTCTCCGTCGCCTCCTCCGCCGCCTTCCGCCCCCGCCTTCTGCTGCCGCCCTCCTCCTCAGCCGCGCCGCGCCTGCGCGTCATAGAGCAAGTCTCCCACCTGCAGCCCGCGCCGCGCGTACCACTGATTGAAAGAAAGAAAACAGCGAAGCCAAACGAGGGATGGGGGAGGATCACAGGGTCCCCACCTGCACGAGCAGGCTTTTGGAAGGACGGTCAGGGGCACAGGTGGGGCTCTCCTGCTCCTGACAAGGGACACGACAGGCTCGCAGCGCGGAGTGCAGTCGAAACACAAGGTATACTCCGCCACATCGAAAGTGGAGCCAAAACTCAGCCTTGAGTTCTCAGCGCCCTCACGGCCCGCCGATGGCAAACCCGACTCCCTCCATCCGTGTGGCGCCGCCCGATGGTGCCGGGAATCCTCTTCCGGAGCGATTTCCCCTAGGGTTAGCGCCGAAAAAGCCGGGGCCCTTAGCTCCGGCTAGGGCTGCGGGGCCTCCGAAGCCGACCCGAGGAAGGGCCGACTTAGGGTTAGCATAGCGGGCCCATAAGGCCGCCCACGCCCGCGAGGATGGTTGTGTGTTTGCCTCTCCGACTCGGACGGCCGCCTCAGAGGGCGGGAGTGCTTCCTCTCGCCCTCTCACCCGCGGGTGATGGCCGAGTCCACGGAGCCGCACGCTGCCTCTCCTTGGACGCAAGGCTCCGACTTCTATAGAGAAAACCCCATCTGCACCAGCGTTTTAAAGTGAAATCGTCAAGAGAAATCGACGCCCCGGGCTGGGCTTTGGGGTAGGCAGCCACCCTTTTGAAGGTGAGGCGTATCTGCCGACCTGTGAAGACGCTTTACTTGCGAGCAGTGCGTGGACCAGATGGCGCGAGGGCACCGCAACATGGCTAAGGAGGCAGGGAAGCTTCTGCTCCAAGACGGCCGCTCAGGACCGCAAAATGGTGTTCCTGAAGGTTGTGTTAGTCGGGCTGGCCAGTCCCCCTCCCCGGGGCCTGACGGTCCAATGTTTCCCTCAAGAGTACTTCTCCCCTACCCCCCCTTCCACTTTACTGTACCGTACGAAAGTGTGAACAGGTTGGAGCAGCAGCTCCTGAGCACGGCGCCGCAGGCGCCTGTTGATAGGTCCAGGTGATAGCCCTGGATGGGCAATGCATACGCCTACTTGGGCCTCAGATCGCCCGACCGCGTCCCGGTGCTCTGTGGTCGGATTTGTGACGCCGCCGCACCGCGCCGCGGCCGGGGGCCCGCCGGAGGCCAAGGATGGCCGTGGCGGACCGGGACGAGCTCTGGGAGGTTCAGTGTCAGTGTATATATTGTAGAGACAGACCGTATGCACAATATCTCTCAGTCTAGCTAAGCCTGGGAAGGCGATGCCGGGGCCGTACAGCAGCTTGATGGTGCTTCGCCGGCGTGCGTCCCGGAGCGGTGCCGGACGAGCGGTCCGTGGGAGGAAAACGGTTCTTAACGCCGACGCCGCTCTGATTCGACTTTTAACTTCAAACAAAGACAGTCGCACGCGCCGCAGTGCGGCGCGTGCGACTGTCAGGAGCGGATCCGTCACAGTTAGTCGTGCTCACGCCGGGATCGTCATCTCCTCAACCCCCCCAACCAGGCAGATTTAGGCTACAATTCACTCCTCCCCGCTGTACACTGTAGTCGGCCCCGTGAACCAGTCTGCTGTGAGAGCCCCTGTGTGAAGAGTGCGGAAGGGGAGGCTACAATTGGACCGACCAGCCGGCTGGCCTGGGCGTGCAACTTCAGTCGGCCTCAGTGGCGCGTGTTCTCACCAGAACAGTGCCTCCGCGGCGCTGCGGCGGCGCCCGAAAGGCCGATCCGACCCGGCAGCCCCCCGGAGCGTGCATCCAAGCGTCCGCCACCGCCGGCTCAGCCCCGGCTCGACATGACTCTGGCCCGCGCGGGGTCGCCGACGGCGCCGAGTCGGCGCCAGAGGCACGCCCGGCGGCCGGATGGTCGCCTCGAGCGCTGAGCGGCTGCCGCCACGGTCACTTACGCTCGAGTTGCGCCAGGTGCGCCTCTCGGTGGCCCGGCGCGGCCGCACGTGCTCTCTGTAGATGTCTGCTCTCACTCGACGGCAGGCGTGCTCCGTGCTCTCGCCCGATTCTCTCCCTGCCGCCGGCCTCCGCCCCCGAGCGACCGCCGCCGCACACCGACTATTGCCGGTATGACTGCCGTCCCTCACTCAGCCGTCCGTTTGTCCTCAGCGCTCGCACGACCGACGTTCTTCCTCCTCTGCGGCCTCGCTCGGGCCCGCTCGTCGACACGCGCAACCAGCAGACGCCCGTGTCGGAGCTTCTGTGCCGGCTTGGAGCTTCCATCGCTGATGGGGGCACGCCCGGCCCGGCACTCTCGCACACCGTGGAGCGCGGCACCGCGCGCGCTCACGCCGCCCACCTTTGCTGCCTGCGCAGGTGCGGCTCTGTCCCGGCGGCTCACTCATCGAGCACCTCACGGCTGCGCGGCGGCTCACTCATCCGCACCACCGCGACCGGTGCGCCATCCCACATCACGCCTCTCGCCCACGTCCACCCGCACATACACTCTCTCACTCTGTCATGAGTAGTCTTCAATCGACACGGTCTCTTGGAGTAGTCACATCAGCACCGGCGCCGGCACAGCGCACCGCTGCACTCGCCTCCGTTAGGTTGCAAACATCGCCCTCAACATCCGCTTGCGCCTCACACGTCCGGGGGCAGTGTCGCGTGAGCCACAGCTTAGCACCGACGCCAGGCTCTTAGCTGTTAGCTCTACGTGTACGTGTGTGTGTGGTGGGGGGGGGAGGGCGGCGTAGTCAAAAGAAAAGCCTCAGTCGAGAGAGGCTAGTAGCCCCTTCGAGTGCGGGCTCCGTACCCGTCTTGTCCTGGCATATCAGAGAGGCGAATGGGACAGGGGTTGAAGGGGTACTTGGTACCCGGCCCGTTTTTCGCGTTTCTCTACAAAACTGTGTCCGAGCCGAAGGCCCGAGGCGAGGTGAGCTCGACATGCGACCAACGTGGTCCCGCACACCAGTGCTCGTGCTCGCACGTGCGGCCGCCTCTCCTGCTCGACTACTCGTGCTCTGCCTCTGCGCGCTCGCTGCGTCCGTGCCACTGCTTCGCTGCCTCTCGCCGCTGCTCCTGTCCTTGACTGCGCCTCGGGTCGAGGCGCCAGCAGCAGCGTCAATGGAGTGGCTGGTCCACACTGCAGCAGCGCCGCGAACGGACGCGAGAACAAACACGGAGGCGACCGTGCCGATGAGCGCGAGCAGAAGCAGCGGGAGCGCGGGGCAGCACGATGGGTCGGGCAAGACCTTGGCCCAGCGCCGCGCCTTGCCCATGCTGCCGCCGCCGCCGCCGTCGGCGTCGCCGACCACAGGCTCGTCGGCCGGCGCGGCATCGTCGTCGGCGGCAGGGGGTGGGGGGTCGGCGGGCACGTCCTCGTCGTAGCCGTCGTCATCGGGATCAGGAGTGGCGTATCGCGCGGGCGACATGCCGGCGAGCTCGTCGACCGTCGAGTAGGTGCCTGCGACCGAGCACGGGGGTGCGTGACGCTCGGACCGACGCATGGGACCGGCTCTTCCGTGCGTCGAGAGCGGCGACGCTTTCGAGGCGCGCGGCAGAGGCCCGCGGTGTGCTTCCGAGCGCGTCCGCGGCCGCGACGCGGCAGCGGGAGGTGCCCCGCCCACCAAGGCAGCCGGCCCGGCCGCTGCGGGGCCGTCGCGGGGGCGCAGGCGGGCGGGGCGACCTCAGATTTCGCGGCTTGGAGCGGGCGCCGCCAGCCGGCGTGTCGGACCATACTTGAAATTCTGGCTGAACCAATGAGGGTGGCGCTGCGGGCGCTGCTACTTGTCGCTCTGCTTGCCGACGGCGCACCGGACCAATCCCCAGGGCGCGGCGTGCGGAGACAGCCCACGCTGCTCGCGGTCGACGGGCGCGCTCTCGCGGAGATGGGTGCGTTCGTCCGAACCCCCTCTGCTGCACACTCCCGAGAGCAGCTTCATCTCTCCGTCAGCCGTGTTCCTCCTCCATCGATCAAGACGCGTCGACAGCCCAGCAGCACTCACAGCTTTGCCGGCCTGCGCCTCGCAGCACACGTCGCAAAGGTCATAAATTCCGGCCTCACAAGCGCACTCCGACTATCGGGCAGCTCGGCCGCCGCAAATGTCGGAGCCATTTCGGCAACCGTGCGCTCCTGGTGGACGAAGGGCGGTGTTATGGATACGGCGGGTGGTGCCCTCCTCGCTCTCAAGGCGTACACGCTGTGGTTCTTCTTCGGCCTCCTCGGTGCGCACTCCGCACCCTCTCCGCTCCTCTCCTCGGCGAAAGAACACACAGAACGCCTCTCACGGTGGCCGCGGGCGGCAGGCCTCCACCACGTGTACCTCGGCCGGCCGCGCGCGGCGCTCCGCGCCTGCCTCACCCTCAACTACCTTGGCCTGGGCTGGCTCTACGACGGCATCTCGCTGCCTCTCCGCGCGCAAGCGCTGCGCCTCTCGCTCGCGCCGGGGGCCGCAGGCGAGGGCGGCGTCGAGGAGGAGGGCGATGCGGCCGCGGTGGACGAGACAAGCCGCGAGGACGCGTCCCTCGCACGCGCGCTCGCTGCCGCTCTCTGCCGCGCCGCCGCCTTCTGCGGGGGCGCTGCCCTCGCGCTGCTCTTTGGCGCGCTGCAGTGCGTCGCCTGCGCCTGGCGCGCGCAGCCTAGAGACTCTTAGAAGCCAACCCTCTCTCTCACAGCGCACTGGCACGACGAGGGCGTGGACTGGCGCACTCTAGCACACACACTTCGGCGCACCACCGGAGGCCGCCTAGTGTATTCCGCCTAGAAGCTTGAGACAGACCCGGCCATGCGCCGGCCAGCACTCGAGAGGGAGGCACGACTCCTCGGCTGCATCTCCCGCTGCTCTCCACTGCGTCCCGCTGCCACTCGCACCGAATGTACTCTCGCGAGGGCCTGAGCACACGGCCGCGGCGCTGCCTTCCCTCGCCCCCGCCACCGTCGTCACCGCCGCGCCGCCCTCGCCGCCACCACCCTCTCCTTCTCCGCTCTCACCACCGCCCCCCTCACCTCCACCCTCGCCGCCACCGCCCTCGCCGCCTCCACCCTCTCCTTCTCCGCTCTCACCACCGCCGCCCTCACCTCCACCCTCGCCGCCACCGCCCTCACCTCCACCCTCGCCGCCTCCACCCTCGCCGCCACCGCCCTCGCCGCCACCGCCCTCGCTGCCACCGCCCTCGCCGCCACCGCCCTCGCCGCCACCGCCCTCGCCGCCACCGCCCTCGCCGCCACCGCCCTCGCCACCACCGCCCTCGCCGCCACCGCCCTCGCCGCCACCGCCCTCGCCGCCACCGCCCTCGCCGCCACCGCCCTCGCCGCCACCGCCCTCGCCGCCACCACCCTCGCCGCCACCGCCCTCGCCGCCACCGCCCTCGCCGCCACCGCCCTCGCCGCCACCGCCCTCGCCGCCACCGCCCTCGCCGCCACCGCCCTCGCCGCCACCGCCCTCGCCGCCACCGCCCTCGCCGCCACCGCCCTCGCCGCCACCGCCCTCGCCGCCACCGCCCTCGCCGCCACCGCCCTCGCCGCCACCGCCCTCGCCGCCACCGCCCTCGCCGCCACCGCCCTCGCCGCCACCGCCCTCGCCGCCACCGCCCTCGCCGCCACCGCCCTCGCCGCCACCGCCCTCGCCGCCACCGCCCTCGCCGCCACCGCCCTCGCCGCCACCGCCTTCGCCGCCACCGCCCTCGCCGCCACCACCCTCGCCGCCACCACCCTCGCCGCCACCGCCTTCGCCGCCACCGCCTTCGCCGCCACCGCCCTCGCCGCCACCGCCCTCGCCGCCACCGCCCTCGCCGCCACCGCCCTCGCCGCCACCGCCCTCGCCGCCACCGCCCTCGGCGGCTGCACCAACACACACCTCTAGATTGCAAAGTCCGGCACTGTCCTCCACCTGACCTGAGCTGTGGTGGCTGCGCTCCCACCTCCTCCCTCTCCTCCCCCGACTCTGGTGACACAGGCTCTCCTTGCTAGGACCGGAGCACAGACTCTTGAATCCCGACTAGCGCTCGAGAGGACACGCACTCCGCTGCACTCCGCTGCACGCGGCCGTATTCCGCTGTCCTCACTGCACTCGTACCCCCCTCGTGCTCACGCGCTGCTCCGAGTGCCCTGCACAGTGCCGTCTCCCCGCCCTCATCTGCGGGCGTATGCGCGACACAGGCTCTCCCTGCCGGCCGTGCTGATTCCGGCGGGGCGTTGGATCCGGCTCCGGTCGGCGCTGCAGCTGCTCGGCCTCGGCGCCGCCCTCGAGCTCGGCCCCGCCGCCACGCCGCCGCGCCGCGCCGCCCTCGCCCTCGCCGCCGCCGCGCTGATGATGGTCGCGCAGGCGGGATTACTCGAGATTACCCGAGATTACCCGAGATTACCCGCTGATGATCCTCGCGCAGGCGGGCGCGATGCCTGGCCGAGGCCGTTCCTAGACCGTTCCTAGA
>NW_005199045.1:554504-555524 GCF_000372725.1 Emiliania huxleyi CCMP1516
GCAGGCGGGCCCGGTGGCTTCGGGCCCAATTCCCAGTGCAGAGGTTGTTTGCTGCAGCCCCGCAATCTTTTGCCCCTCCTTCCCGCCCCCCCTTTCCCCTTTTTGTTTTTTTGCCCCCCCCCCCCCCTCCCTCTCTCCCCCCCTCGACCCCCCCCCCTTCCCAGGTGCTTCCGGTGCTCGCGACGGTGTCCGTGGACGCGCTATCGCGGCTGATGCCGCGCCGCTGGTTCGAGGCCGACCTCCCCCCCTCGCTGCCGCGTCGCCGGCGCGCGAGCCCTGCCGGGAAGAGCGCCGCCGGCGGCCACCGGCTGCGGGCATTTGTGGTCTGGGTAGCGGCCCTCCTCCTTTTCTGGGCGAGAGATAGCCGAGAGATAGGCCGAGAGATGGGGCGAGAGATAGCCGAGAGATGGGGCGAGAGATAGCCGAGATAGCGTCCGAGTGGAGGGAGTACTGCGCTTCTGGCTTGGCGTGAGATGGGCGAGATACAGCCGAGAGATGGGGCGAGAGATAGCCGAGAGTTGGGCGAGAGAGAGGGCGAGAGAGCGGAAAGCAGCTGCCTCCCCGACGGGGGAGGGACGCGACCGCGACATGTCCAGGACATGTCCCATAGGGATCGGTGTGCGCGCTCGCGCTCCACGCGGCGCCCGTGTCGGTGCCGCCACCGCCCTCGCCGCCACCGCCCTCGCCGCCACCGCCCTCGCCGCCACCGCCCTCGCCGCCACCGCCCTCGCCGCCACCGCCCTCGCCGCCGCCGCCGCCCTCGCCGCCGCCGCCGCCTTCGCCGCCACCGCCCCTCGCCGCCGCCCCCAAACCACTGCGGCACCCGGAGCACCACACGAGCCGCTGGTTGGAGCCGAGAGCCGCGCAGCCGTCCCACTCGGCACCGCCGGCACACCGGCACACCGGCGCCCGACACTTTCCGATCCCGCGCGGCGCCAGGTGACGCTAGACGGCCACCGCACCTCGCTCAACGGCCTCAAGTTTGCCTGGGCGTGGGGCTGCGCGCTTCGCCCTGACCGG
>NW_005199045.1:555624-574148 GCF_000372725.1 Emiliania huxleyi CCMP1516
CAGGCCGGACCCCATTTGGTTCAAGCAGCCGCGCCAGGGGCTTGCAGGCCCCTCGTTCGAGCGGCTTTGCGGGCTTCCCGGCTCGATCAACAAGCGGGAACCCCTCCCCCCCCCCTTCCCCCCCTGCCAACCACCCCCGCCGCCGAGCTCTCGCCGAGATTGCGTGTCGTCCTCACCAGCTGGCGCGCTGCGCGCGATCAGGTGCTTCGACTGGGATGTTGGCGGCACTCGGTGGGCACGCGTGGGCTTCACGCTGGGCGACGCCTACAAGGCGCTAGCTGAGATGCGGAAGACCGCTCCGTATCTCCCCCCATCTCCCCCCATCTCCCCATATCTCTAGGCCTAGATGCGGAAGACAGCTCCGCGTATTCCGACCAGCAGCGCGAGGAGGCACTTGCCCAAGTGTCTCCAGCCGTATTCGTGGCCCTCGCGTCCACGCGGTGCTCTGAATACACCGCGCGATGCCGCGTGCGGCCCCCTGACGTCTGGTAGTGCATGGCGGTAGGAGTTGGGCCTCTCCTCGCGACCGGCGAGCTGGTACTCGGCCAAGGAGGTCAAGGCCGCGTACCGGCAGCTCTCGCTGCAGCTGCACCCCGACAAGATTCGCGGCGCTTCCCCTGAGGCGAGGCGAGAGGCGGAGAACCGCTTCATGAGGGTGCAGCGTGCCTACCACACAGTCACCGACCACCGAGCCTTCGCTGCCGCGCCGAGGGAGTCCCCAAGAGCGAGGTCGCGATCAACGCCGCCAAGCGCTAGGTAGAAGAGGTAGATTATAGTCGCAAGTCGTGCGCCACGGCGGGGGCACTCCCCGCCCGGCGGCTCGAAGCTCATTTTCTTCATTTTCTGTGATTCCCATCACATCATGCTGAGATGCTCTCTCACACGCCGTTGGCGTTGCGTTGTGCAAGCACCACATTTCGATTTGACATAAGTAATCACCCCGATCCCCGTATTTTTGCCCACACATTTTTATCATTTTGCATTTTCGGTCATCCGTCAAAATACGGGGGAAGGACCGTGAGTTGAGGAAATCGGAACTTCCCGCGCCTCGCCGCTAAGACGGCTGCACGCCCCGCACCGTCCGCTGCGCCGCGTTTTTTGTCCGGAGTGAATACGAAAGTCCAACGCGCTCGTCGGTGGCGGCTTCCTCCAACCTGCGCCGCGCTCGGCGAACCTCGACAGCGCCTTCGGTGGCATGCAGCCGACCGGGGGATTCTCCCCAAGCTCACCGCATCCCGAATAACTCCCTTCCCCTCGTCGCCCAAGTTATTGCCCCAGAGCACGATTTTGGTCAGCACCCCGTTGACTTTCAGGGCGTCGGCGAGGGCGGTGGCGCCGGTGGGGCCGATGCTGTTGGCGCAGAGGTTGAGCTCTTTCAGCACCCCGTTGCCGCGCAGCGCCTCGGAGATTGCGGCGGCGCCCTCGGCGCGGATGTAGTTGCCGCCGAGGTTGAGGGTGGTCATCACCGCATTGACCTTGAGGGCGTCGGTGATCGCGGTCGCGCCGGTGTCGCCGATCTACATAGGTGATGTACATAGATGATGTCGATGGCAGTACGTAGTTACGCATGTGGGCCTAGGTATGCCGTGTCCCCTTTTCTCATAAGCCGCCTCACCGCATACTCGTAGTGGCTTTTACGGACCGAAGATGCCGACTGTCCCGCGAGACAAAAACGTCCTCCTCCAGCGCCTTTGCGTTGAGCCGTTTGATGGCGGCCAACGCAGCGCCACTCGCAGGGCCAGCCCAGCTGGTGCGCGCGCCACATGCTTTTCACTGACCAGCAGCTGCGTTTGCGAAGCGGGCGCCCCGCCCTCGCCCGCACATACGCGCACACACACCCTGCTCGCGCTCCCTCCGACCGGCGTCACCAACGACAAACCCTCACCCAGGTGGACTGGGGCTTACTCTACCGCAACGTTGGTATCCACCCCGATGAGATCAGAGACCTCAAGCGCCCGAGCCACATGACGCTGCACCTGCTCCCGGGACATTGGCAGGTGCGGCCCGAGCCGGAGGCGAGCCGGGAGGACCCGGCAACGCCGCTGTCGCGCGCGACTGTGGTTGATCAACGGAACCCGGCGAAGAGGAGGACGCTGCACAAGCGCACCGGGAGCCGTACGTTTGGCAACTACCCTCGCCGCGAGCCCACCTTTGCGGAGATCCTACGACGCACCGGCATTGCAACAGACCTGCGGCGCACGCGCCGCGTCGGCGCGGAGCTCGCGCTGGCTAGCACACCGAAGCAGGTGTCACCTGGTGGCTGACTCTCGGAAGTACGCTGTCTCTTTCGTGTCTAGGCGCACGCCCTCTCCCTCAGCCTCGAACTGGCCCCGCTACCTGCCGCGCCGCTGCTGGTGGGGGGGGAGGCGGCGCTCGGATCGTCTTAAGCAGCGCAACTTCGCGCCCAGAGCTCGTGGCGCGAGCAGATGCATGCGCGGTGCTGAGCGCCTGATTCTCCAGGAGGGGCAGGCCGCGAGGAGAGACCTCTCGCGAGCACTCAAGGCAGGGCCAAACCCAGGGGGTGCCGAGAGATCACACCGCCTTCGTGCTCCCCCCTCGGTGCCCGGTGCACCCGACACACGGTGTCTCCTGAGACGCTTCCCTGTCCAAGTATAGTAAAATGTGATCTAGTATGCAAGTGCCATCTCAGAACAGCTGTGCATCTATAGATGCTTGTGTGGCGTCTAAGATGGAACGCGCAACAAAAGAGACCACGGCGCGGCCATCTCCAGGACAGCCATCGCATCTTAGAATGCCCTGTGTACCCGAGACACATGGTATCTTTGATGAGATGAAAAGTGCGTCCTAGAATGCTTTTTTGCATTCTAGGACGCATCGGTAAACAAAGATGGGGGGGTCCCCCCCCACGCCCCAGACGCCTTGCCCCGACGAACGGCGACACATAGCGGGGGACACTGCGCCGGGGGGTATGCCTAACTGTGGTGCTTTGTGTGGGTCGCGTTCCCTTGGTAGCTGCGTGGCTGAAGCCCTCGTGCCACTGGCTTGCCCCTTCCAGCGGCTGGCCCCTTGAGACTGTTGGTGCTTGGCGGGAGGAGGGGGAGAGGGAGGCCCGGTGGGAGGAGAGGGAGAGGGAGGCCCGGTGGGAGGGGAGGGAGAGGGAGGCCGCCTTGGGCTCTTCTCCTCTTCCCTCCCTGGGCTCTTCTCCTCTCCCCTCCCTGGGCTCTTCTCCCCTCTCCTGCCTGGTACTCTCGGCCTGGTTACCGGAGCGTCTGCTCTCAAGCAGACGCTGGGGGGACACTCACGCCCGGAGGCGGTACGCACGACCCGGAGGCGTGGGGATGGGGGGCGCCGCGCCGCCGCCGCCGTGCCGCCTTCTCCCGCAGCTCCCGCTTTGACCTCCCCCAGCTGCTTCTCCTCAAATCAACCTGTGAGCTTGCGAGGGCGGCGGGGGTGGGAGTGCCCTCGGGCGGCGTGTGCGAGCGCGCGCGGCGCGATTTCACGTTATATGAGGCTCTGCCCCTGACTGCCTTTGCAAGAACGCCAGCGGCGGTGGTTGAACCGTTCGCGGTTCGAGCCGGGAGCTTTTGGCTCCCGGTTCGAAACTCGCGTGGAGGGTTGCTTCGCGGTAGCGAACGCGGGCGACGCGAGCGCGCGCGTGCGCGTGCGCGGCTGCAAGGCGAGGCGAGGCGCAGGCGCAGGAGCAGGAGCAGGCCAGGCGAGGCGGGCGGCGGCGCGCGATCTTTTGCTTTTGCTTGGGTGAGGCGTGGCCGGCGCGCCGGCCGCCGCGCGGTGATGGCGGCGCACGCTGGAGATGCCTTGGTGACCCACCGCGGTGGCAGCGAGCCGGAGCAAGCGTCCTGCCGGACGGGTAGACCTCGAAAAAGAATTCTTCCCCGGTGGGCAGGACAGTGTGGCCGTCGAGCGCCGCCCTGGCATCGAGTTAATGCGCATTTCTTCTCTGCACTATAGCCCTTGAGAAAAAGCTCGCATTATGCAAACCTGTGCCTGTGTCCTAGGAAGTAGACTAGGAGGGGTACTCCCATAGTCAAGAGGAGGTCTGGAGAGGCCCACAGCGGTCAGGAGAGGCCCCAAGAGGGTGCTAGATGAGAGTCAGCAGAGCGCAGGCAAGTGCCTGAGGGTATGGGGGTGGGCGCCACCCTGGGGCTACCCATAGCATCGTCGGCTCAGTGATGCGGCCTCAGGTTTTCTTCATCGCCCACGGACGTCCAGCGCGTCCCGCCTTACGCTCCTCGTCACACAAATCCGCGGCCCCGGGCGCAGCACAGTAATTCGGTTTGCCTTATGAAGGTGGTATCCTCGCGCTTTCGCTTCCGCCGCTTCGCCTTCGTCTCCTTGAAGCAGGGTGTAGTTCGGGCCCACCTCCGCCACGCTGTCCAGCACGTGGGCGGCGCTCGCCATCTCGACCGCGTCGTCCTCCGGCGGAAGCTCCGCGTCGCCCGCGGCCGCTTCCCGAGCGCGCTCGTCGCGCATCCGCTCGTGGTGGGCCTGCCGACGCGCCACGCCGGCGCCCGTGTGCCTCGCCGCCGCGTCCGGCGCCGGCATCGATGCTGTCCGCCCGAGCGTGACTCGCAACTCCACGATTTGCGGTCCACGGCCAAAGCGGCTCCCCCCCCCACCAAAGTGAACCGTCTCCTTAGATACATACATACCTTAGCGCACCTTATACCGAGGTACCCTCCACATGTCCACACCGGTACCTGGGGGGTACTCTCGAGACGTTCACACCGGCGGTGCGCGCGAATAAGGTGTGCACCACCCGTCGCGCGAAACGCAACACACAGCTCTCATGGCGCCCAAGAAGCCCACCTCCACGCAGAACACGACGCTCCAGACCATGGGCATGGACGTAATCAAGCAGTACCCGGGCCCGCTGACAGTCTCGAGGGCCGTCAAGCTCCCGGGCAAGCACTTCCCGCAGCTCACCGGCGCGGAGCAGAACGCGTCGTACGCGGGCACGGCCGTCGAGTTCAAGGTGAAGTATGTCGAGGGGTGTCGAGGGGTGTCGAGTTGGTCGAGTTGGCATGGGGTGTCGAGGTGTCGAGGTGTCGAGTCGGTGTCGAGGTTTGGTGTCGAGGTGTCGAGGCCAGGGCTCAGGAACCCCCAAGGTCCCGAGAGCCCCAGAACATGATCTGTTCACGAACCACGCCCCACGCGCGGCACAAACAACTCCATTAACAGAACCGAGTAGGCTTGAGCACTTGAGCACCGGATAGGGTCGATTCCGCATGGTACGGGACCCCTCGATCGTCTCGCCCTCCCTCACTGGTGTGTTCAGGGGGGGGGGGGGGGTCATAACAAACACGGTACAGGATCGAGATGCACGCTGCTGAAGCGTGTCGCGTCCCCCCTCTCCATCGTCTCACTGAGAAACGTCGGCGGTGATGGCTGTGTGACCGATCGAGCTACAAGAGGAGCTTGTTTAGCAGGATCAGGTAGGCCCGCGAGCAGTTCTCACTTCCTCAATGGGTGAGCATCAGACCTCGGGCGGGTCTCCCCCTCACCCATCGGCTCATGTGGATTCGAACCACGGCCGGGATGGAAGCTTCCTTCCTGCTTCCATCTGATTAGATTTCCATTTTCCTCCTGTGCAAGGGCGGAGATTCGGACGGGATCGGGGTGCGTGGCGGGCGAGGGCAGGGGAATGGGCGCGGGGTGCCAATCGAGGGGTCCCGTACCACGCGGAATCGACCCTATCCATCCAGTGCTCAAGTGCTCAATCCCTCTGTCTGTTCTCAAAAAAAAATGGAGTTGTTTGTGGTATTGGGTATTGCCTAAAATTTCTCTTGACGAAAAAGGGATTAGTTGGTTGGCTCAAAAAATGCAAGAAAAAGAGAAGAGAAGTGGGAATCTAACCCAGTCACATTGTGAGCGGAGCTGCTCTTAGTCCTAGAAGATGTAGGATTGCGAGCGTGCGTGGGTGGGTGCTCACAATCGCACAGAGATGCTACGATTGCGAGGAGTGCTGCTCCCAATCCTTCGGCTTCTAGGATTGAGAGCGAGGCTGCTCTCAATCGTAGCCTGGTAGAAAAGAAGGTTCCCGGGAATGGGCGCGGGGTGCCAATCCCTCTGAGCTCTGTTCTCAAAAACAAATTAGAGTTGTTGGTATTAGGTATTGAAAATCTGTATCTCTGACGATTCATGAAGTGGCAGCAAAGGGAGTTAGTTGGTTGGCTAAAAAAACGCAAGGAAAAAGAGAAGAGACGTAGGAATTTTAGCTTGACTACAAATCCCCAGAGAAAGAAGAAAACAAAAGCCTCCTTGCCGAGCGCGGCGCGCAGCGGCTGGGCGGAATGCCCGCCCTTTGCTGGTTTCGCGGCTCCGGCGGCACCGACCGCGGCGGACGCCGCCTCGTCCACTTCAATTCGTCGCGGGTCGACGAGAATGCCGACTTTGGCGGCAACCGGATCACCACCTCCCTGTGCGCGCCCGGCCTTCTGCCGCCGTCCCTCCGCTCCCCCCTCGCGCCATCCCGCCCGTCCCGCGTCCCGACCGTTGTTGCCCGTTGCCCCTACCTCCCCCTCCCCGCCCGAGCAGCTACACGTGGTGGTCCGGCCCGCTGAAGCTGCCCTGGGAGGAGCTGTTTCTCAAGCGATCGAACTTTTACTTTTTGGCGCGCTCCCGCCCGCCGACACCCCGGCAGTTTTACGCCGGCGAGAGCCAGCCGCGCCCGCGCGCCTCGCGCAGGTCGTCTCGGCGCTGCAGTGCTGGCCCGAGGTCTCGAGCACCGGCGGCATGCCCACCTCCCTCTTCGGCCTGATTCCGGTGGTGCTCATGGGCATGGCGATCAAGATCCAAGAGGATCGGCTGCGGCACCAGTCCGACTACCGCGCAAACACCGCCCGCTGCCGTCGGCTCGTCGACGGCGTCTTTGTGGACGCGCGCTGGACGGACGTCCAGGTTGGGGACCTCCTCAAGGTTTGCAATCGCGAGGGCATCCCGGCCGACTTGCTGCTCGTCGCGGCGTCCGAGCCGGACCCCGACACGTTGCGCGGCGCGTGCCACGTCGAGACGATGCAGCTCGACGGCGAGACGAACCTCAAGGGCAAGAGCGCGCCGGCGGGCCTGGCCGCGGAGCTCGGACCCACCGTCGAGACGCAGCTCCACTCGTGGGCCGCGCTGAGCGGGCGCCGCCACGCCCTTGCGCGCCCGCGCTCCCGCCTCCCACTTGCCGCCCTCCCTTCCACAGCACCGGGTTAGCGGCGAGCGAGACGCGCGCCCGCGTGGCCCCGTCGACCCGCGCGCGCTCGACCCCTCCCCCCCCCGGGAGGCGCGCGCGCTCGTCCCCAGTGCGCGGCCCTCGTCGCCACAGGTCGATCGACTCCGAGGCGCCCGACGGCTCGCCAAACACCTACAACGGCACGCTGCACATCGAGGGGCGGCCCGCGGTGCCGCTCACAGTCGTCAACATGCTGCTGCGCGGCTCCACGCTGCGCAACTCGGAGTACGTGCTCGGGATCGTCGTCAACACTGGCCACGACACAAAGGTCATCCAGGGCTTGCGCGCGCCCTCGCACAAGCAGTCGACCCTGCTATCCAGCATCAACCAGATGATCGTCTGGATCGTGCTCCTGCTGCTGGTGCTGTGCCTCATCGCCGGCGCCGCCGAGCTGGCCTTGTATCACGAGCTCGACTTGGTGGACCACTGGTACATGAACACGCAAAAGGAGGAGGACGGCGTCGCCGCCACCTTCTTGGTCAACACAGTCTACTTCTTTCTCTTGCTGTCGGCCTTTGTCTCCGTGACGCTCTACGTCAACATCCTGCTCTCGCAAAAGCTGATCCAGTACTTCATGCAGTGGTCGCTCTCAATGTACGACCCCGAGTCGGACACGCCGATGCGGGTGCGCAACTCCCAGCTGGTTGACGAGCTCGGCGTCATCTCGCACGTCTTTTCCGACAAGACGGGCACGCTCACCCAAAACGTGATGCAGTTCCGCAAGGCGTCGATCGGCGGGATCGCCTATGGCCGCGGCACCTCTGAGATCGCGGTCGCAAGGATGAAGCGGCTGGGCGAGCTCCCGGCCGGCGAGGACGTCGAGGCGGGCGCCACCGAGGGCGCCGCCGCGCACAGCCCGCCCGGAGGCAGCGTGATCAGCCGGCACGTCAACTTCGACGATCCCGCGCTCGTGGAGGCGCTGGGCGGTGCCAAGAGTTGCGCGGCGCCAGCAAGCCAGCGGCGCTCCGTCGTCCCAGCGGCAGAGTCTCGTGTTTGTAGGCAGCGACGAGCAGGGGAAGCGCTGCCGCGAGTTCTTCCTCCACCTCGCGCTGTGCCACACCGTCGTGACCGAGGTGGTCTACGGCGAGCGTTCGCTCTCGGCCTCTTCGCCCGACGAGACCGCGCTGGTTGCGGGCGCCGAACGCTTCGGGTACCGATTCATCGAGCGCCATCACGACACGGTCGAGTTGCAGGGCCCAGACGGTGAGTGTCGATGCTGCAGCGCGAGGCGCGCCGGACCGAGACGTCAAAGGCGCGCACATGCGTCGCGCGTAGGCGAGCCGCTGCAGTACGAGGTGCTCGACGTGCTCGAGTTCAGCTCTGCGCGGCGGCGCATGTCGATCGTGGTGCGCAATTCGCAGACGCGCGCCATTTCGTTGCTCAGCAAGGGCGCCGACACGGTGCGAGGGCGGCGCCGCCGCGGGGGGTGGGGGGGGGAGTGAACGGGCTGTGGGGGGGGGTCGCCCTGGTCGCGCCGGCCCACCGACTGACCACTCGCTCGCAGGTGATGCTGCCGCTACTGGCTTCGGGGCAGGAGGAGCTGGTGGCCCAGACCGAGGCCCACATGCACGACCACTCCAACGACGGGCTGCGCACGCTCGTGATCGCCTCCAAGGAGCTGAGCGAGGAGGAGTACCTCTCGTGGAGTGAGCGGTACCGCCGCGCCGCCTCGGATCTGGACGAGGTCGAGAAGAAGTCGCGCGAGGAGCCAAACGCGATTGATGACCAGTGTGACGCGATGGAGTCGCGCATGCGGCTGCTCGGCTCGACTGCGCTCGAGGACAAGCTGCAGGAGGGGGTTCCCGCCTGCATCGCCGACCTCGTCAAGGCGGGCATCGCGACGTGGATGCTCACCGGCGACAAGGAGGAGACCGCCATCAACATCGCCTACGCGTGCGAGCTGCTCGACAGCACCACCACCGTCGTGGTGGTTGGGCTCAAAACCCACCCGAACGTGGAGGACATCACGCGCGCGCTCAGGGAGGCGACGGCTGCTGCCGAGGAGAGCATGGAGCTATCGGCCAACGCGCAGCGTGGGCGCCGCGCCCTCGTCATCGACGGCGGCGCACTCGGCCTCCTGTTTGGAGCCGCGCCCGAAGCGCCCGCCTGCCAGCTCGAGTTCCTGAGGTTCACGCAGACGTGCGCCACGGTGGTTGCGTGCCGCTGCGCGCCGGCGCAAAAGGCGAAGCTCGTGCGCCTTGTGCGGCGCAACGTGCGCGGCGTGAGCGCCCTGGCCATCGGCGACGGCGCCAACGACGTGGCCATGATCCAGACGGCGCACGTGGGCGTCGGCATCTCGGGCAAGGAGGGCATGCTCGCGGTCAACGCGGCGGACTTTGCCATCGCGCAGTTCCGCTTCCTGCGCGAGATGCTGCTCGTGCAGGGACGCCACAACTACCGCCGCATCGCCGTGACGGTCTACTACGTCTTTTACAAGAACATCATGTTCACCCTCGTCATCTTTTGGGCGCAGTTCTTCGCCGCCTTCTCGGGCACCAAGTGGAACCTCGAGGCGGGCAACCAGTTGTACAACGTCCTCCTCACCATGTTCCCCATCCTCTGGTTCAGCGTCTTCGACAAGGACGTTTCGGACGAGACGTCGCTCGCCCTGCCGCAGCTCTACCACCTCGGGCCCGGCAACCACTTCTATTTCAACTGGCGCGCCACGCTGCGCTGGATCTTCCAGGCCATCTACGAGTCGCTCGCGATCGCTCTCCTCTGCGTCTTCAGCCTCGACGGCCTGTCGCCCGACGGAGAGAGCCCGGGCCTCTACCTGATCGGCGCGTGCACCATCACGCTCGCCATCGTCGTGCCGAACCTCAAGCTGATCCTCTGGTTCTTTTCGTGGAACATTTGGAGCTTCGTCCTCATCGGGTTCGAGGTTGTTCTCTGGTGGGGGGTGGGGGGCGTGGTTGCCTCGGAGATCAAGCCCGAGAACCGGGGCACGAGCGGCGAGTTCATCGCGCAGTTTGTGCTCGGCTGGCACAAGCTGTGGGGCAACGTGAACGAACTGGGCACCTTTTGGCTACTCATGCTGCTCGTGCCGGCCGTGGTGCTGTTGCCGCAGGTCTTCTACTCCTTCTACATGCGCCGCTTCCACCCGCAGTTCCGCGACCTCGCCATGGAGTGCGAGTACCACGGGCTGCCCATCGATGCGCTCAAAGCGTGGCAGATCCCGGCCGGCCAGCGGCAGCGCCGGCTGGTCAAGGGCGCGCCCCGCCCGCTCTATCAGGCCAGCCGCTTCCAGAGGCTGTGCGCCTCCCTCTGCGGCTCGAAGGCCAAATCGGAATCCGCGCGAAGCACGGCGACACGAGCGTGAGGGGAGGCATCAGCGGAGTCGCCCGCACCCGCCTCCCGCCACGTTCGCCCTCGCGCGGGCTCGCCTCGCCGCCACACCACTCAGCGTACAGCGAGCGTCCCCACCCCAGACATACGCACATACACTCTCGAACACTCCTCAGCCGGCACATGCCCGGACTCACCAATATTTGTGCCCACACAGAGCGTGCACCCTTCCCGCACTCCTTTTATCTTGAGTTCAAAGAAGGGAAGAAAGAACAAAGGGATTTCGGAATTCCTACACTAACACAGATCCCTATCATTGATACGTAGGGTGCCCACACAGGACCCAAAAAAAGAAAGGAAAAAAGAAATGGGCCACCCCCGATCGCAGCACTTCGTGTTGGAGAGTCGAGATATTGAGAGTGTGACTAGGAGGGTGGGACGCTGGGGATTCTCAAAGGTATACCCTTGGAATGGCCGGATCCAGCCTTAAAAGTACGAGATCGCGCGCGCTTCACGCACAGCACCGCCTGTTCTCCGCGGCTGTCTGACGACGCGTGCCGTGTACCAGCAGAGTTGGGCGCGCGCGGCGCGACGGCGCCCGCGAGGGAAGGCGCGGGTGCAGCGGCCGCCGGCGGCCGTACCGCCCGCCAGCCGGCGCAGCAGCGGCCAGCGCAGCGGCCGCCGGCGCAGCAGCCAGAGCAGCCGGAGGGTGCGCGCCTTGCGAGGCGAGTACTGCCGCCCGGCCGCCTCACTGCCGCCCGGCAGCCTTGAGGCGGCCGGGCGGCAGTACTCGTTCGAACTTTGCGAGCCGTGCGCGCGCCGAGGCGCCCGCGGCGCGCGCCCGCCCGGCTGCCAGTAGGAGGCGGCGCAATATATGGCCTATAGTACAGCCCTTGAGGAGGAGGAAGAGGCTGGCTGGCAGTGCTGTATGCCGCCGAGGGGCAGTTTTGGGGTGCTGACCCACGCCCAGGGGGCTGCAGAAGGCGTCCGCAGCCGGGACAACCCGCCCCCCCAGCCGAGGCCGGTCGAAGCCCACTTGACCACAGCCATGAGGAGTCCTCTTGGTGCTCCTGGCGGCCGTTTGAACCTCGGGCGCGCGCCGATGGGGGGGGGGGGGGTCTTGCTTGCTCCACACCGAGCGCCATCGGTCCGGACCGGCGTGGTCACCGAGGGTCGGCTTGCACAAGGTCTGTGCCGCAGGCGCTCGGCGCCAAGTGCAGTGTCACGCTCGCACTGGAGCGGGTCACAATGGGAAACCCTCGTTTCCTATGTACTCGGTCCCCCAACGGAAGAGGCCTCGCTCCTATTGGAACACTCCAACATCAGATTTGCCTCGTGCGTCCCTTTTTGAACCGGAAAGCTATTTTCTTTTGGGTCCTGTGGGCACCCTAAGCCTGCTCGACGCGCGCGGCGGACACGTGGAAGGGGATACGGGACCTGCCAGATCCGCTCCCCGGCAGGAGGAGGGTAATGAGATTGCCGACTATCTCGAGCGCTTCATCCCCCGAAGGCGGCGGAGAGAGGAAGTGCTTGATTGAAGAGGTTCGGGGCCAGCGGGGCCACATGGCGGTAGCGGCGCTCCTCGACGCGCCGCGCCTCTTGCCCGCCCTCGCGGTATCGGCAGGTGGCGCGCGCGCCGCCTCGGCTGAGCCCGCCGCGCACGCTTCGGGCGTCTCCCGCCGCGCCTGATTCGGAGGGCAAGTGCGGCGGTGGCGAGGGTGAGCGCAGGGCGGCGCCGGGCTGGGTGGAGTGTCGGCGAGCGGCGACGCGCGGGGAAGCAGGCAGGAGCTCGGCACCGGCGTCGGGCGCTTCGCCGCCGGTGCCGCCGGATCGGCGTCGCTTGCCGAGAGCCTCCGCTTGACCGCAACCTTGTCCGCCTCGCGCCGCCGCTGGCCGACCTTGTACGCCGCCATCTCCTCCTCGTAGACGGCCATCTTCGCCTTGTAGTTGGCGACGCGCATCGTGTTCAAGGCGACGTCCTTCACCTTCTTCGGCTCCCTCGGCTTCTTCGGTAGCGGCGCCTTCGACGGCGAGGCCTTGGGCATGGCGCCCGTGTCGACAGAATTTGCGCAGCCCCCCCGGAATATCGTGTATGAGGGCTTCCGAGGTGAACCTCGAAGAACATTATCTCTCTCTCTCTGTGTACGTACACACACGGTGCATACACACGTGTGTGTATATGGCCTCGCGCGCCTCCCGCGCGTTCTCCTTCGTGGAGAACACCTCGCTCCGCGGGCTCGCGGGCTCGTGCGCGCTGGCCGGCGCGGGCGTGGTCGTATCGGGCCTCGTGATGCGCCAGCGCATGCTCCGCGAGCACCCAATCTGCCAAACGGCATGCGACCAGCTCGAGCGGTCGGAGGAGGTGCGCCGCTGGCTCGGCGCGGGCGAGGTCTCGACGGGTGGCGTCGTCGGAGGCTACGTGGACATTCAGGAGGGCACCGCCGCCTTCCGCATCCCGCTCGGGAGGTCGGCGGACGGGGGCGCTGCCTACGCGCGGGTGGAGGCCGAGGCCGAGTGGCTCCGGGTGCCCGGCGCAGCCTCGGCCAGCGGGCCGCCAGTCGAGGAGCGGGCCTCGGCGCGATGGCTGCTGCGCCATCTGGAGCTCGAGCCACCGCAGGGCGGCGGCGGCGGCCACGGCGGCCAGCCGCCGCTGGTCCTGTACAGCCTCGAGGCGTCGGTTCCTGAGTCGAAGTGGGCGCCGAGCCGCGAGCCGTCGGCGATACCGAGCGCGGTTCGGAATCTGCTTCCAAACACGCAGGCCCTGCTGGGCGACTCGGAGGCGCACCGCTTCGTCCTGACGCTCGCCACCGCGGTGATGGCCAACGCCGTCGCCTTCACCTACCTGCACCGGCGCGCACGCGGGCTCGAACGGGTCGGCCGGGCGCGCAGCTTCCTAGCTCATAACCAGTCACGGATGCGCCACCAAACACGAGCAGCAGTCACGGGTGCGCTCCCCGCCCGCCCTCCGGCTGCGCGCGCAGGTGCTCGAGTTGCTGCGGCTGCCAGTCGACCGCCCCGCCGCCAAGTTGCGCGCGGCCGCGATGCGCGTCGCCGAGCGCTCTATCGAAGCGCGCGCTTTGCAGCCCAAGCAGGAGGGCGGGGGGCTCTACGGCTGGCAGGCGGCGGACACGCTCTATGCGCTCGCCCCCGTCGTCTCGCCGGCGGCGGCTTACGACCTGCTGCTGGCTGCACGGCGCGACGGCAACGGCGAGCGGCGGCCACGCTCAAATTGGTCCGAGAGGGAGCGCGCCTCCCGAAAGTTTGTGGCCGTGTGCACCCTAGGCGAGTGGGAGCTCACGCACGTTTCCCTCGCCGAGCCGGCCGAGACGCAGGTGCGACTCACGCGCGGCGGCCTCGCGACCGGGGATTCGCTCGCTATCGCGCAGGCGGCGGTCGCAGAGATGATTGGCGCGGCAGAGAGTTTGCCGCTCGCGCCGTCAACGCGCGGGGCGGGCCGAGGCGGGGAGAGGAGGAGGGCGTAGTAGTAGGGCCGGGGTGGGCCCCGCTGGCCACCAGAAGTCCCTGCCTTTGGACCGTTTGAAAAAAAACAAAAATCAAGGATGCACAACGAGCGAGAAGCAGCAGCAGACAGAGCAATGACGATGATGATTTCAGCGTAATCGAGCGTGAACGCCAATTCCCACGCCATTGAACATCGGGAGCGTATCTAGATGCTCGTTGCGCCTCCCGTCTGGACGGCGCGTGGCCTCGCCGCTCTCTCCTCTCCGCGGCTGGCCCAATCGGCGGCTGTGCTCCACCTCTGCGGCAGTCGCCTCCTCGTGAACGGCGCGGTGGCCCTGCTACGGGCGGCCTCCTCGCGGCCGGCAGCGGGTCTGCCGCTACTTTGGGCAATGAAGCAGACCGCGTTCCGGCACTTCACGGCCGGTGAATCACTCGCTGACGTGCGAGCCGCGGCCGCGACGCTTGCGCCTGCCGGGGTGCGGATGATTGTCGACCACAGCACGGAGGAGTCGGAGGCTGCGGATGCGCGGCAAGCCAATCTGCGTGCCAAGGTCGCGCTCCTGGGCAAGCTTCGGGCGGAGCTGGCGGGCGAGTGCGTCTTTGTGCCGATCAAGCTGACCGCCCTCGCCTCGCCCACGCTGCTCGAGCGACTCACCGTGGGCGCCGGCCGGCTCGGCGGCGGCGGCGGCGGCTGCGGCGGTGGATGCCCAGAGGCTCTGCGCGCGGCGGCCGAGGCGGCCACGCTCACGGCCGCCGAGGAGGGCGAGCTCGAGGAGGGCCTCGCGCTGCTGCGCGCCCTGGCTGCGGCTGCGCGCGAGGAGGGCATCTCGCTGCTGCTCGACGCGGAGCAGACTCACCGACAGCCTGGCATCACGCTTCTAGCGCGGCTGCTCGCCTCCGAGTTCAACGCGCCCGGCGCCGAGCGGCCGGTGGTGTACCACACGGTGCAGGCGTACTTGCGCAGCGCGGAGCACGAAGTGGAGGCGGAGCTTGAGGCCGCGCGCGGGGGCGGCTACTCGTTCGCGGCCAAGCTTGTGCGCGGCGCGTACCGCCACACGGAGCTGTCGCGTGCGCCTGCGGCGCTGCAGCCGAGCAAGAGCCACACCGACGCCGCGTACGACACATGTGCCAGGACGCTGCTCCGGGCGGTGGCCGAGGCGCCGCCGGCCAGCCCGAGGCGCCGGGCCGCGCTGCTGCTCGCGACACACAACCGCGCTTCTGCGCGCGCGGTGGCCGAGGAAGTGGACGCGCTCAAGCTGCCGCGCTCCGACCCGTGTGTGCACTTGGCGCAGATACAGGGCATGGCGGACGACCTCACCCTCACTCTCGGGCTAATGGGGTACAACGCGCTCAAGCTGATGCCGTACGGACACTTCGACGAGGTGCTGCCGTGGCTGCTGCGGCGGCTCGAGGAGAACCAGGACGCGCTCGGCGCGGCGGGCGAGGAGCGGCCCCTCCTCCGGCATGAGATGCGGCGGCGACTTCTCGGCAGCTCGGCCGCTTAAGCGCGTGGCACAGCCGCTTTCCCCTTGCCTAGCACGCCCATGCGGCTAGTTGCGCTAGTGTTGGCTGAAATCCTCAATAGCTGTTCAAGGGGGAAGTGACGGATAAAGTCGTGTGAAAGAGCTACATACACTGAAAAAGAGCGCAGCTGTTGGAATGTGAAAGCAGGCATGTTGTGCGAGTAAGCGTCACAAAGAACCCTGCACAAAGATCGCAAGGGCGGGGACCTGTTCCTTTTTACCCATCTCACAGTAGAGAGGTGTCCGTTTTTATTGTGGTGATCGTCATCTGTCTGCTCTGCTGTGCTTCTCGCTCGTGCGTCCTTGGAAGTTGTGCTGACCTCCTTTCACCTCCTGCTCTCCTATGCCACGTGGCTGTGTGTGTTTGGATTTCTATGTTTGCGATTTGGATTTTGGATTTTCCACTACACTTTGTTTATTTATTTATTTACGAGTAAGCGTCGAAAATGTCTCCGAAAAAGCGTGTCTCGAGTTTGTGGCAGCTCCGCAGCCAGCGCGGGCTGCCAGGACGCACCGCTCGCGCGTTCGGCACACTCGGTGGACCCCACCGAGTGTGCCTAACCAACTGGAGTGAGTAGGCTCGACGCCGCGCTCGCTGTGGAGCTGCAACAAACTCGCCGCCGAGCGTGCCACCGAAGGCGTCCTGGCGGAGGTGGTGGAGTGTGAGACCTGAGGCTGCGGAGGTGACGCCTGACGTACCGGCCCGTGCACGGAGACTCGGCCGGCGACCGACACGGGCTCAGACGAGACTTGTCGACGCGTTCCGGCTCAGCTTCACCGTGGTCAGCGGGCGTCTGTCGACGTCAGGACCACCCATACAGCTCGCGGGTTTGAGGTCGCAAGAGCCAAGATGGTGGCGTTTGGACAGCCCAACCATCACATAAGACAGCCTGTAGGTGATGGCGGGACGGCGCAGTGTTTGTGGCACTCGGCAGTAGGCACCCGCAGCACGGCCCCGCTGTCGGCTCTCACGGGCTGCGGAACCGGCCCCAGAAGGGGACGGTCTGGGCGAGCGTGGCAGCTCTTGCGCTAGTATGAGCACCCTCTACCACAGCACTACCGACCCTGATCATTAGAGCTGCCAGGGATAGCGTCAGGAGCTGGAAGGAGTCAAAACCCCTCATATTAAGTAAGACATTCGTGGCCCATATACAACGGTGTGTGCACAACGAGCCAGCAGCGAAATCAATTGCCCGCTGCAGGCGAAGAAAAAAATCAGGGTTTGGGGTCCTCTATACGTGCCTAAAGTGCAACAAGAAAGTTAGAGTAGTGTGTAGTAACCGTAGTAAGATTCCCCTACACAACACTCGACTCTTGACACTTGTGTACTACGAAGTGTGTAGTGAGCACGTCGAGGGAATAACGCGGTGCCGCCGGACCGTGACGTCGATCCGTTTGCGCTGCCACGCCGACTCCGGACGCTGGCCCTTGCAAGAGCCGCCGAGCAGCGAAGCGAGACCGCAACTGGCGACACGCGAAGAGGTGGGAGGGCGGTGGTGGCCTGCCGGGGCTAGGAGCCTAGTAGGAGAGATGGAGGGCTCGCCCCCGAGGCACGGCGCATGGGTAAGAGACGCCGAACTCCAGGAGGACCCGCTGACGCGCTTCCTACTGCGGTTGGACACGAGTTTGAGGTCGGGACACGGACGCTGCCGGACAGAAACGGGAGGCAGGTCAAGATGGGCAAGGATAAAGAGCCGCTCGGCTCGGGGAAGGGCGGCGCCGTGAAGGGGCTGTGGGGCGGTAGATTGCCAGACGACTGGCAAGTGATAGACGCGGAAATGTACGCGGTGCTGGCTTACCTGCGTAAGATGGCGACGGCGGATCGAAGATGTGGCGGACAGGTTTGGAGGTGCCTCGTCTTGAGCGACTGCAAGCCCGCGCTACAGCAGAGCGAGGCGGCGTACCGAAGAAGCTCCCTTGAGGGGCTCAGGGAGTGGGATACGCCGACGCGGCGGCGACTGCCAGCGAGAATGAGGATGCCACCGCCGTCATGAGAGACCCCGGGCGCCGCCACAAGGAGCGAACTCAGGCAGGCGGTCTCAGGCACCGTACCCAAAAGTACAATGTGCAATCATGAGTATCACTAGCGTTTCGCGTGGAGGGCATAATGCCGCGCTCACACTCGAGTGTGTTATTTATTCGGGTGGGGATCGGGATCGATCAGTTGTAACCGGCTTTAGTCACAGATCCAAGCTCAGACGCCACACCAACACGCAACACCACAAACAAACAAACAAAGACCCCCATAGCCATCCATCCATCAATCAATGAGCACTTGAGCACTGGATAGGGTCGATTCCGCATGGTACGGGACCCCTAATCGATGAGTGAGTGAAGGTTGTCCTCGACTTTGGCACCTGTCTGCTGCTGACAAAACGGTCATCACTGACTGGTTGCGCATTGCGCTGACCGCGCAGCGGCGACACCTAGGCAATGAAGGTCCGAACACCCAGGGAGGGGCCTGGAAACGCTCGCGCGTGGAACGCCTTCCGAGTATCTAGATACAGTCGCACGTCCATCGTGATCGTTGGCCGACGCTGCGACGGCCCGGTTCAGAGAGAGAGCCGCGATGGGCCAGCCCCAGAGCAAGGGCGGATCACAGTACAAGGCGGCGGCCCCGAAGAAAGCCGCCAAGACCGCTCCCGACCCTAAGGTTATCAAGGCGAGGATGGAGTTTCTGCAGAAGACGTTTGACAAGACGGGATCGGAGAGGAGCCTCACGGCGGGCGAGACACTGATCGAGCAGGGCGTCACCTCGACCAAGATGTTCTTCATCAAGGACGGTCGTGTCGACCTCGTGCTCAAGCGCGAGGGTGGCCGCTGCCCTGCCCCTCCATCGCGCTGACTCCCTCGCGCACAACCCTTGAACGCCGCCGCCACAATGACGATAGCCCAGTGAGCACAACCCCCTCCCTTGACTACACCGCCGCTGTCCCCGCGCCAGGCCAACCCGACCTCGACCTCGCGACGCGCTCAGCGGGGGAGGAGCTGGGCGAGCTGTCGCTGCTGCTTGGTCACGCCACCACCAATGCCGCCATCGCAGGCACCGACGTCAC